>NW_010404329.1:23736-38529 GCF_000710305.1 Buceros rhinoceros silvestris | reverse complement strand
TGGTGCGGGAGGGGACAAGGCATCAGTCATGAAGGGCAAGACTGTTCTCCTCAGCAAAGGCAGTTTATGAAAGCGTTTGCAGAACTTTGCTCTACCTGGAGTGGTGGTACTTCACCTCATGCTGAAAATTTAGGATATTTTATTCCATACAAAGAGGTAATAAAGTAAATTCTTGTAGTAGAGTCTAGGAAATTGGTAAAAGCACCTCAGGGTTTCGCAGCACCAATGACTCCAGCCTTCTGCTTGAAGACCCTGCCATTTTTTTAGTAGCAGTTTATTCTGTGTTGTAGCCTGCTGCGAGGGACAGTATGTTAGCCAAAGGGTTACGAGACTGGAATTCAGGAGTGGGTTCAGCCCAGACTGGTCCCTTCTTAAAGGTGACAGACACCAACTGATAGATAAAATCTCTTCTGTGTGGGCTTGGGTCCTTACTGTCTCCCAAGGGAGCTGTGTATATGCTACCTACTGCCTACTTAGCGCAACTGCTAGGAACTTGGGCAGGAGTTCCTGGTAATTCCACTTTGCTAAAGACCATCCTGCTCTGCTACAAAGGAAGAGTAGATTGGTGGCAAGAACAATGTGTTCTACACTGCATAGGTCTGTTTGCTGAATCTGAGTCAGCTGAGGAGTAACAGCTCCACAGCCAGATGAGGGGCAGGATTCCTCATGGTGCTGGCACTCTGCACAGAGCAAAGGATTTCCCTTAGAGCTAGGGCAAGCAGACAAGTTTATGCAGAACTTCAGCATGCATCAGAAGGCATAATTCTCTTTCAGGTGATCTCTTTTCATACTGAATCCTTCTGTGCTGTTCCTTAAGCTGTTGCAATCACTGGTTTGGGGGAAAGGAAGATGTTTCAGACTCTAATAGGCACAACAGTAAAGCTTTGGTGTGTCTGAAGCACAGGAATGCTGATTTAACTCTTCTACCTCTGCAGAAGGAATCACCCAAGGGAATGAGATACGAGACAATTTCAAAGACCAAAAAACAAGTCAGCTGAAATAGGAAGCATATCTTTTCTGTCTCCCCTCTGCTTCTTAAGGTTGAAACCATGACCTCCTTGAAGGGAAGAAGGCTTTAACACCAGAACTGGATTCTTAATCTGTGGAGAGTTGTATTCTGAGTGATACTTTGTGTGCACAATTACAAGACCAAATCTTTGCTGGTATGAATCAGCACTACTCCACCAACTGACCATGACCCAGTTTAGACTTGCACACACCTCCTCTCTCCTCCTTTTACACATCACTGTATCTCAGTTTCATCAGATCTGTCGCACTCTCCAGTGACAAAGTAGTCACAAATGATAGAGGGGTGGTTCTGCAGTGGCCATTTGAGTGCAGAACAGCAGAGGCTTCTCTGTTTCAAAAGCAAAGAAACTTTTAGTAGCATCTGTCATTGATAGTGTAAAGCATCATTTGCAACTCGTGGAATGTGAAGTGCACAGGACACAGTAATTTATTGCCTGTACCGGGAATTACACTGAAAACTGCTGCTGGAATTAGTGGAGTTCTATGTGCTATGTAGTACTATGGAGTACTGTGTACTGTACAACGGATTACTTAACACTCCTGTTTACCAATACCTGATTGAGCAGTAAGATGCAAACCGGCACATGAGATCGCTATGGTTTAAAAGCTCTCAAGCTATAAGGCAAAGCGGGTATTTTATATTAAAGTGACCTGAGTCATCCTAAATAATGCTGACTACCCACATACCAGAACTTTAGTCACATTGCAGAGGTTACTGAATCAGGACTTGCCTGTGGATGCCCTTGTCTGTGTGAGTAATTTTGCTGAAGTTAATAACACTTGTTAATAAAGTACAACTTCTGGGAACTGGGTCAGATCAGCCCTTGTAGGATGCTTTGTACCATAACATACCGTTCCCTTAAACACGGACTTGTGCTCACCGCTTTCAGTGCTGCAATAGCTGTGATTAGCAGCAGCTCTTCTCCCATGTAAACACCTGTCTTTCTCATGTAGGTTTTCTGATAATTATGCTGTTGGCATAATATGTTCCCAGAGTGTCTCATGTGAGAGGTGTTCTGCCACTTTTGGGCCAGGCAGGTGTGGGAAAACCTGCTAAAAATGCTCCTTTGTGTTAACACAGTAGGAAAGTGTCTGCAAATGATACAAAGGTCAAAACTTTAAATCTTTAGACTTAATGAACTGAGATGTCTATAAGCAACCAAAAAGTGGTAAAGGCTAATAGGGGATAGTATGGGGTTAGTACAGACGGGGTTAGAAACTATTAAAATGTTTGTTCATATGCATAAAGCTCCACTCTTTTTTTCAATGCTACAATCACCAGCAGCACAATGAAGTTGCATAACTAGTCCCATCCTGCTCAAGTACGCGTGCCTTGGATGAGGTACCAACCACCCCGATGTCACCCTGACTTCAGGGTGTCCTGGCTCAGAACCCTCTATCCCTCGTTCTGTTGGTGAAGGCTTAGCCCTGCAGAAAGAGATGCCAAAGCGCCTCTTCAGTGCAGAGAGGTTTGGGATCCTTCTCTAACTCTGAAGAAATATTTGTGCTAGAGGGTGACACAGGAAGGCTTTTGTTATGGTGTTTTGCCATGTGTTAGTTAACTTGTGACAACAGTTACACAACTGTAACCCTGCCGGATTTCTGCTGAAATATGTGGTTGGATCTCAGTTTGCCTCATGTCTCTGTGTGTTCTAGCTTCCCTTGATGAAAGTTGGCTACAACAGTGCTCACTGACCGAGTCTTGCATTCAGCCAGCTTCAGGTGTGTTTTAAAGATTGTGCTTCCATGTGAAGCTCTGCAGCTCAGATAGTTCAACTGATAATCAAAGCAGCTGAGACCAAAGTTGTTGTGCATAGCACAGTGAGCAAAGGGTCAGAGGAGCAACCAGCTGCTCCAAGAGGGGCAGATGTCATGGTGACCTTGCTTGATCACTATTGTAAGTGGCTTTCATCAGGCAAATTAATTCAAACTCTGACATATAAGCAACAGCTGAGAAATCACACCCGGTGTTTGCATAACCTGTTGGATTGGGGGTCTGCCTCAAACAGAGTTGTCTTACTCTTCTGAAATGAATACTGTTAAGGTCAAATAGTTTAGCTCCTGGTTTTTGCTCAGTAATGTTGATCTGTTTGCAGTTGTCATGATGCTTACTACAGTGCTCCTTTGAATTTCTTGATAACCAAAGTGAGATGTATGCATCGCAGACAGAGTCGGAGAAAGTGTAAAGATTAGAAATTGATGTTAGGGAGTATTAAGGGAGGAAGCAGATGATTTTCTGTTGCATATGCAACTTCCTGAGATTACTCTGCCTACAGTAGTGCAAGGGAGGAGAAAAGTGCTGAGCAAGGTCATGAAGGCTGCTTTGTTTATGAGTCTGCATTGTGGCTGACTGACATTCACAATCTTGCAGTGTGCAGAGCCTTTGTAGCCACTGAGAAGTTGGGCTTGCTCTGCCAAACTACTGTCTACAAAGCACTTCACGCAAAATTCTCTGTAATTGTTTGTAGTAATAGCTGTGATATTTGTTTGCTGCTCATCTTATTTTCCTTTGATTCTTGTAGTTTAATAAACTTAACAAATTCACCTTCCTAGCTTCTTCTAATTGAAATCGGTGAGGCTAAATTGCTTGCAAGTAGTGCTGCCTTACGCAAATCTGGTCTTCCTTCTGTGTCCATTACTTTCCATTCCCATGTCTTAACCCCTTCAACTAAGCTCCCTCCGTTTATCCATAAAGCCTTGATGTCTTCTGTGCTGCTTTTCTCCTTAGCAGGTACTGAACAGATGAAACCAGTCTTGCCTTAATATGTTCGGGGAGATGGTGAAATGTTTAATAGCCATTTACAGGCCTTGAAAGGCTGAAGAAAAGAAATGCTTGAGGAGCAGCTGAGATCAAGGCTATAACTTGGAGGATTTAGTTAAAAACAAACTGAGCAACGGAAAATGAAGGATGTATATCTAGAAAAAAGTTTCCTGGCAGTTACCTCCTTGAGGTTAAACTGCATGAGTACTTAGGACCAGGCTGTAAAGCTAGGATCCAAGAACAAAGTTTCCCAGAGTCTATGTGCTTGAGTCTGGGAGGCTACCTTAGATCTCTTTCTATAAGACTGGACATGATTTAAAAAATTTTTTTCTAAGCAGCACATTTCCAGTGCTGTGCTACTGCTTCAGTGGGCTTAATGATGGGGGGGGGAAGGCTGTCCTGTTCAGTTTTTACCTTCTCTCTCATTTCCCAAACCTGATGCAACCCTAAAATGAGAGATCTCAGAGGCACAGGATGGTAATGGGTGCTTAAACAGCTTTTCCATAGACACGAGACTGTTACCTTTCTGGAGTAACAAAGGCATACCCACTTTTCCAAGATGAAAATATGATGTAAACTTTCCAGCAAAATAACTCTATTGTAAACCAGTACCTGGTCCTTGCTGTATTTTTATACTTGCAATTGGTAACATAACAGCATGACAGTTAACCAAAAGCGTGGTGTGTGGTTTTTTGGGGGGTTTTTTGTTGGTTTGTTTTTTTTAAAAAAACCAGCCTTTTCTGTAGCAAAGACAGGAATCCATAGGCAGAAGTCACCTTATTTCTCTGGGAGACTGCTGTATAAGGTCATCTTTTGTGGTTTCTTGAAGAAATAGAAGAATGTGAGGGACCTGAAGCCCAAGACAAGACTGCAGTCTCCTTCAAACGGTCATTTGAAGCGTAACTGTCAGCAAAATCATCAGCTTGCTCCTGAGAAGATGGATCAGTCAGTGTACGTTTCCCCTGTATCTCTGACACCCCGCTCGGAGACTCTATTTTCCACATGGTATGATTTCATGGTGCTCTTCCTTGGAATTGCAACCAGCCAGGAGGAAACCAATACTCTGACTTCTTTTCTAGTGATGGGAGATGGTGATTATTCCATCTAGGATATGACTTTGGAAAGGGAGAGAATGAAACCAGCTAAGATAAGCACAAAGAATTGGACTCCTTGGTTCTCAAACCAAACTTGAAGCGAGTGCTGTCTTTCCCAGTGGGTGATGTTTGCAATTGCATATTTTGAGAACTGGCCTCAAGCTGTGTCTGTGGGTTGGCAGGGCCCACTGGAGGCTGCTGAGGTGGGGACTAGATGTTGCTCAGTCTCTAAACTTCTACTCACCTGTCACCAGTAGCACCTCATCTGTGTGTGATGGCAGGTCTTGATTGTTTTCAGCATTTGCTAGCAAGCCAGCAGGCCCACTGCTGTTTGTGGATGTCACTGTTTATTGCTTGCTTACTTCTCCTGTGCCTCTCTAGGACAGGCCAGCATGTTTCTCAGTATCAGTGTGGGTCTTCATGTGACAGAGCGCAAAGGAAAAGACTGAAGTCAGGGAGCAAGCCCAGAAACGACGGGTACCCAGTGACTAGCCAGGTGCTGCCAGTGGGCATAAGCAGTTGGCTTGTCTTACAGCTCTGTCATTTGAGACTGGAGTCAGTGTGAGTTTCTGCAAACACATCAGTAGTCATCTCCCGTCATAAAACCCAGGGTGCTTATTCCAGGCATCACTGTCATTTGAAGTGGGTCATTGGTGGATCTAGCTAATGATGCAGATACTCCACTGGAAGGTAAAGCTTCCCATTGCCTGCCAGGGGAATGAGAAAGCAGGAGGATTTACAGCAAATGCAGCCGGTTGAAGGAAAGGTGTTATGAGCATTTATGCGTTGTTCTTTAAATGTATTTTACAGCATCTGCTCCTGTCATTCCCAAATCGTGTGTCAGGCTTGGATGTGCCTTAAGGTGTGATCTTTTGAACATAATAAATCTGGGCTTCCTTCTGTTTTCTCTTGATACCCTCAGGCTGACAACTTGAAGAGATCGAATGTAAGTGTGAGCTGTGTGGCACCTCTGATGTGATAGAGGGTACATATGGAGCCAGCTGGGGTTAATAGGGTAAGCCCTCACCCTGAAATATCCACAAGACCCGTCTTCTCACCAGTAAACCGACCTCCTGGAAAGTGTATCAAGGAGGGGTGGGGGTGGGGTGAGGAAGAAATGAGGGTATGAACCTCTTCTGCTAGACTTGGAAGTGGATGTATATGTAGGGCATAAGAGGTTATATACCAGGTTAAATTTTGTGTTGGCTTATTGCCCTTTAACATGAGCGTTGTAACCTTTCAAGGTTACCACTGTTCAGGGAATGATAGCTGGATGAATGCCTTATTGTGTAAATAAGTGTAAAGTGTAAGTGTAGAGTGTAAAATGGAGCAATAATTGTAAATAAGAGAAAAAACTGAGTATGTTAAATTCGGAAGATCCATGTTGGCCTTTAGTAGAAACTGCACACCACATTCTGCAGTTCTGATGTTGTCCAGGGGATAAGTAGACATGACTGACCTCTTGTGCATATTGCAGAGCTGTTGGTTTTGTGGTAAAGATACTGTTCAAGGTGCTTTTTCTCATCCTGTGTCCCTGCCCCCTCAATGCTGTGAAGATAGCTGTTGTCCTAGAGCATCCGTCCCTTCTCTGTTCAGTTTTTCTGCCCTGACAGATATTTATCTTTAGGCAGGAAGTGACGGGTTTAGTCCCTGCTGAGCTGTGAGATTAACAGAAGCTATTCAGGAGAAATCTGATTTACGCAGGAGTAGCTGTAAAAGGGAATGGGGGCAGAGAAAGAAAGGATGGTTCAGACCAGGATAAGATGCAGCTACAGAGCTAAACAAAAAGGAGCAAAAATAGAGGCAAGCATAGGGTGTTAAGATATATTTCTAGCCCCTTTAAACTTAACAAGTTAAACTCTCTATTTCTATCTTGGTCTGATAAAAGCTAGATCAAGAGGAAATTAATGCTAACTAAGAGGTTTAGGAAGACAGATCTTGCTTGCTGTAGGTAAGGTCCGTCGGTAACAGATAGACAGGTCAGGCAAGCTCTTGGTAACTTTTATTCAGACTGCAATTTTACTACTGCAAGACTTTTTTCCATCCATCTTTTTAAAAATAAAACACATCACAAACGATAAAACTCCTCCCCAAAACAGGAAGATCTTATGTAGAGCCCCAAGAGAGGGAAACTGAGGAACCTGGAGAACACATTTATGGGCAAAGTAGAGTGGTTGTGGCATTGTCTGCCGCTGCTATGTGTGTGCTTGTGCTGGCAGATGGTACCTTTGGCTCTATTTTAGAGGGAAGAGTTGGAATGATTTCCGGATACAGAGTTTGGTGAAGGGGGATAAAAAATATGGGAGCAGCAGAAACAAAGTTATGGCAGTAGTTTTCTGACACGTGAGGTGTGCCTGAGGATGCTGATTCAAGTACAGCTCTTCCACATAAAAAAAAGGACTTGTGGGGAAAAGCAGAAAGAACATCCTGTAAATAGGACTAGAACAACCAGGGTCTTGATGTTCCTGCTCAGATCCTTTGTGTTTCAAGCAGCCAGAGCACTAGTGTGGGAAGGACTGCTTAGCCCTGAGAGGGGGCCCATGTCCTATTTTCCAAGAAACTGGCTGGAAGTCACAAAACCCATGAGCAGATGCCTTTTTAACCTGCTTTTTGCACATGAAAGTATTGTTACTGGGGCTAAATGGGATAGTTTTCTCTGGAGCTGAAGCTGAATCAGAACTATGCTGAAAGGGCAACTATTCAGCTTCTTGTTATGGATTTATTCTGTGAGTAAATACAAAAGCATCTCCATAGGCCTCAAGTTACAACCAGGGCTGATGCAGGGAGGTGTTTGGTCTTGCCACGGCTGCTAGGTTCAACTGCTCAGGCTTTCAAGGTGAGAATTGTTTGACTGTCACCACCTCTTCAGGAGATTCATCCCACCTGTTGCCTTTCTGGGGACAAGATCAGGTCTTCTGGCAGATCAGAACATTTGAAGATGAGGGGATGACAATCTCATTCCACTGCAGATGGTTGAAACCTCTGCTTTAAGGAAGGCGGAGGTGCAGCAACATTGCACTTGGGGTGAGGCTTGCAGATGGCAGAAGGCAGACTTTGATGATGGGTGATTTGGAGACATTTAGTATGGCCTGTAGGGCTATAGTGCTCTCTGCTGTTGCATTGCAGCTCAGAATAGCTATATCAGTCCTGATAGCTGTACCAGTTATCCTGGAAAGTACAAATAACACAAAAGAGGCAACGGAGCTTAAAAGAAAAATTATCTGGTGCTACACCGAACAAAAACCATTAGGATGTCAGATATCTGTATTCTTTTTGTGCTAGGCCATGGTTAAGAAAAAGGAAAAAATGACCATATTGTTTGGAGCAGTAAAGCTGTTCACCCCTTTCACCACAGATACATTTCTTTAGAGATGGCATGGGGCTACTTTTAAAGTGGCTGTGATGCTCTTCTGAAACCTTCTTTCCCTTTCTGCTCTTCCTTCCTGTTTAAGGGGCCTTTTCATGACTTCTAGCATCGCTGCTGAAGCAGAGTTAGTTACCTTGGAGTTTCCTCGTCTCTGAAACAAGGTGCTTGTTCTCAAAGAGATGGAATTAATTATTTTGGCTACCTCAAAATTCCTGTTCACTTGGCTGTTCACTCATTATAGGATGTGGAAAGAAAGATCGTTCTGTTCTGAGGAGAAGTTGGGGAAAACAGTTTGAGGACCTTGCAAGTTGCTGGGTGTGATACTGGAGAGTCCGATATTGACATTTCCTTCCTGGTTGTAACAGTGGAATTTCCAGTAGTCTCTACAGGATCTGTTTATGTAAAGGCTGTTTTGAGAGTTGTGAAATAAACATGTATTTTGGATATGACCTCTATTCATTTTTTTTTTTAGAGCAAGATCTTAAGGGAGGTGAGAGGAATTGCAGTGATGAGATCAGCAGATACAGAGCTGGAGATTTGGAGCACTCTCCCTGTTTCTAATCCCAGACCCCTGGCCAGATCATAATTTGTGTAATCCCATTTTCACTATTCCTCTGTGTTTTTGACTGTTTGGAGTATTCTTTGCTTTCTGGTAAAGATCTGCTCTTTATTGTTTAAAGGTAGAAGATGAATTTCTGCATGGGGGAGGCCTACAAAAGGAAGAATGTCGGGGCATAGATGCGTACAAACTATTTTTGTAAACATAAAGATTTTCAGCTGATCTGTGCAGTATAAAAGTGACATTTCACTGAGTCATCCCCTGAACTAGCTTGGAGACCAGACTACTTGTTGCCAATGTCTATCTAATTTGCTTCAAGTATGCATTTTTATCAGGCCTGGAATTCTAGCTTTATCTGGACCAGTTCAGAACTTGATTTTTTTTTTTCCTATTCTAATTTAGTACAATACAGTTTAAAATAATTTTTCTTAGGATTTTATACACTGCTAGTGTTCCCATGTGTCACTTTTGGTACTAAACTGAATCTAAATTACTGAATTTTACAAGATGGACATTAGACTGGAAGCAGCTGGAGGGAATTCTCTTAATTCTGTCAGTTTGGATTTTTTTAAACGGGAAGAATTAATTTTATTCTTTCTGTCTCTTAAGATTCAAACAGTGACAATCTGGAACATAGGTTAAATGTAAGGCTCTAGTGCCTTTGCTGAAGTGTTGTAGAAAAAACTGTATTAAGGTAAATATAAGGGTGAATCATGTAAAGAATGGAAAAATCAGGGAGTCTGGGGTTGTGGGTTTTTTTTTTGTCTTAAATTATTGTCTAAAAGTATTGGATCTCCAAAACCATGGGTATAAATGAAAAGTTAATTTCCAAGTCTATGTGATCTCAGAGCAGAGGAAGCCCAATCGTTATGCTGTTCAAGGCTGCTCCTGTCATTCCTGGTCAGTAAACTCCAGAGTGATAGATTTGCTCAATTAGGTGTAAGTCCATTACAATAACTGTAAGTATAGTTGAGTTTGAAGCATCAAAAAAGGGAAGGAAATAAATGCCACTTGACACATCAGTCTGTATTTTTGTTCAGTCTGCAGACTGTTCTTGTTCTTTTCTTGTTCCTTTATGAAAAACATAGAAAGCTTCAAAGATCTCAGCAATGACAATTATTTTATGAACTTGGACATTTTCTTTAATGCCTGGATGAAGACAGTTTAGTCAAGACAGACGAAGAGCAGCCTTTCCCCAACCAGCAGTCTTGGTCCTGTCAGTCAGTGGGATGAAGGGCTGTGGGCCAGCTGCCTGGGGAGTACTCCAGAGTTGCTATGATGCCTGTAGTGCATTATGGTGACATTAGTGTGGTGCTCATCTTCTGGCAACAGGAAGTGGGAGACAGAAGAAATTGCTAGAAAGCTCTGGTTTCTTTTCATGGAGAGCAGTTTTGAGCCAAGAGGTGCATCAAACTGCATTTGCAGGTGGTATGTCCTACTAGGGCAGTGCTGCATCCCCTTGTCCCTGGGAGATGGTGTCTGGAGAGGCTGCAGCATTGGGTATCAGAGTGCCCCAGACCTTCCCCCTGTACAGAAACACCCATACCCTCTTCTATGGAATAACAGCCATGCTGTGATTACAGTAGCACTGCTTCTGTTCTGGCTGTCCATGTACCCAGGTGATGCTCTCAGCTTTCAGCAGGCTCTCTGTGCTGCTCTGTAGGATGACCTAGGAGTGAAATGTTACCTAAATATAACTTCCAATTGAAATAAACTGGTGCTCTGCACCCCTGCCCCTTTCTTGGGTTGGCTTCCTCTGCTTTGCTTTGCTATAGAACTTTTAGAGCCCAAACCAAGAAACTCAATGATGTTCTCTCAACATTTTGCCAGGCTACCAACCCAGTCCTCTGAGTTGGAGGACCATGACTGCAGGAACAGGAATTGCCACTATACAGAATAAACTTGTTTTCTTGGTCTTAAATAAAAATAAGTGGGAATCTGTTTTGTAGAATTTTTCTTTTCAACTAGAATTTCTCATTTTGTTCTAAACATCTTATCCTCTGAGAAAAGTATTTCCAGAAAAATAAGGTCTCTCTGCATCCAGGGTTGTTATTGCTGCAATGAGTTTTGAAATATTTCCATTGGTGGGGGGAGGAAATCCTGTCTACTCTCAAAGTCATTACTTTTTTACTTGAATCCAGATGCTTCTTTTAAAAAGAAAACGAAACAAACAAGTCACTCACTGGTTTTCTTTAACATAGAAGTTGATTTAGAGACCCTGTTTCTCATTGGTTGGGAGAAGAAAGAGGCAGCTTCCCTTAATTATCTGATGAGCAAAGTTATATGAAATACAAATTCCTTTATTAAAAATAGAACCAATTGACTGAAATAGTTAAGAGTGAAACTTTTGACATATAGAAGGTTTTTCACAATTCTTAGAAATGCAAAAATGTGCACACTCCTCCTAGTACACAGTTTTGGACAGAGGCCCTGTGGTTTAAGAGCAAACAGATACAGAAATCCATTCCTAGTGGACATGAGAATCTGTTCAGCAGACACTAGTGCCAGTGTTATATATGGCTTGCTAAATATTCTGTAAACCATAATGCTAGAAATTGTTTTTTCAATTGCTCCTCATACCCAGAGTATCAAGTTTTTAATAAATTTTCCAAATCTGATTTTTATTTTTAAACCCGTTGATATAATTCACTGTAACAGCTTATCCCATCAGTGATTGTGAATATTTCACGTATAGAAACTGTGAGGTCAGAAAGGGAAAGTGGCCTACTAAGGTGCAAAATAAATGCTAAGAAATGATGAGGGGGTTGACTGTAGCTATCAAAAGTGAGGGAATTCTGAGGGCTTTTCCGTTCGTTTTTTTTCTATGTCTGCCTAAAGGCAAGTTAACCTGCTAACCTGTTTCCAAAGGAGTTCTGCATGTACTGTAAGCTCCTAGAAGTAATACAATGAGTAGTCTCTGAATAAAGTTGAACACGTGATACTTTCATCTCACTTTACATATTGGTATATGATTCTTATACCTGCAGTGGTTTGTAAGTCTGAAAGACCTCTCAAAGTAAATGAATGATTTTTAAAAACAAAGCAGGCAACACTCCCCCGCCCCAAATTAAGAGTGATTCTCTTGGAAGAGTGGATGGAATCTGACTTCCTGAGTCTTTCCTTGGACCAGTTTCCATGGCCTTAAATGAAAATTTTGGAGTATATTGAGAGAGGAACATAAAATATAGGGAGTGGAGGAGTAGGTACAGTCCAGCATGAATACCTACAACTACCAGTTCAAGAGTTCAGTTGGATGAGAAAACACAATTCAGTATGGCAGCTAACAAGCAGTTTGACAAATTGGCTTGTGCCTTGGCTGTTCTGGAGTGAGAAGGGAGATGTAGAGAGATAGCTACAAAGCAAGAACAATTAGAAAATTATTTGCATAATAAATAGAAGAAATTAGCTCAGCTGACAACTTTCTGAGAACTTGAAAACTGAAAGCCTATAGCAATTGAGTAAACAGCTGTAGTCACTGCTGACCAAAGAAAAAAAAGAGCCTTGATGATAGTGAAACATGTTCTTCATGCAAACAGGCACAGTTTCTTTGACTGATTTTTGCCTCTTCAGCCTAGTCACTAATCTGACACATTGACTCATTTAGTATTGCTTGGTTTTATGATTTCCAGTTGCTCTGTCATACTAGAAGTTCTTTGGGTCTGTTCAGGTGGGTGCACATGTATATAGAATTGACCTACAAAAGAAAGTCACTTGCTAACAGTTCTACACCTGGATTCAGTCTGGAAGAAGCTTGCACACAGGAAACCTCTGGTTTAGTCTTCACTGATGCTGACTAGTAGCAAGAGTCAAAATGATGACCCTGTGCTGTTTGTTGCACCTTTGAGTGTGATAGCAGCAAGCTCAATGCTGTGTTTCGCTGTCTAGGTAAGTCACTTGCTCCTTGAGGACTGAAGGAGTCACTGCCCTGAGTAGATACCAAAACTGAAGACTTTTGTCACATTACAGAAAAAAAGAAAAAAGTTGGATCCATTCCAGAAAAAAAAAAAAGCTTATTAATCAAATCTGTTTGTGTTCAGTCTCTTATTTTTGATGGGCAGCAGTCTGAACCAGTTCTTTGTTTATTGGAAAATACTTATGTGCCTTCAGAGGCCACTGAGTCAGGGAGACATACGGAGCAATTGAAATTACAAGCGAATATTTTCCTCTTTCATGCAGTTAAGTGCATAATAAATCCCCATAAACATGAGCTTTGCCAAATGAGACAGCATAAATAGGTTTTATTAAACCCAGACTTAATTTACTCCACAGCCACTTTGAGAACATCTGGCAGTGAGGACCAGCCTTAAAGTGAGTGTAAAAGTTGCTAGTGATGACTTTGAGGCCCCAGCTGTGTAAATGCACCTCAGTATGAACATGAACTGGGCTGATGGTCTCAAATGTGACAATAGGGCTGACTGCTGGCCTCGGCGATAGGTGGTTCAGGAGTGCACTGAGCAGCAGATGACTCATTGGTCTAAGCCAAAGGAAGAAGTACACCATGCTGCTGCAAATAGTCCACCTCCTTCTGCCTCCACAGCTGCTGGGGTTGAAGAATGGTAGCTGGGTTGGTACCTCTGCCACTCCTTTCCTCCACACCTTGAAGGTGGCAGTCTCCACCTGTGCTCCATGGTACTCTGCCACAGATAGAGTTCTCTTCTTGGACAGGTTGGGACACCTACTCTTTCCCACTCCAGCGGTTCAATGGGTCCAGACTGGAAGCTGATGATGGGAAGGGAGGTATGTGGAGATGCATGGTAGAAGGCAGAGAGGAAAAGGTGAGGAGTCCAGAGCTATTGCATGGACAGAGCATGCATAGAGGGGAGGTATATGAGTTCTGAGAGCATACGCGTAAGGAACGGTGAGTCATTGAGGTAACAGGGAAAACTGAAGTCATAGAGCAGAAAGACAAACTGACTGCAAATCTGACCCTTCTGAAGGTTCCCCAGAATGATTCCTCAGTTGACATTCCTCAAGGTCCAAATCACCTTCTCCAGAGTTTGCGGTGTCACAGGAGAAAATTAAATAAATGACCTCTCTCATTCTTGAAGAGGCAAATTGAATGATTCTGTTGCTACTGAGAAATCTGTATGCTGGCTCTGGAAGCTGGATCCTGAATTTAGTTGCTGTAGTCTGAATCCAGAATAACTGTCTGGTATAGCTCTGTCTTAGTGCTTGAAAGTGCAGTCAAAGTCTGGTTTGGATGTGGTGTACAGGGGTGGGTGAAGCTAAGGGATGAAGATATCCTTCCCTTTCCTCCATTGCTTCTTTGCACTCCTTCTGGTGCACTCATAGTTGTATGAGTATGGCCCCTTCCTCTTGCTTTGCTTAGATTCAGAGCTATGCCCTGGTTTTTACAGCCCATGTCCATGACTATTGACCAAGACTCAGCAGCAAAGAACTTGTTTATCTGGAGGCAGAAACTGGTAAGTGTTTAACTTTTTCTCTTGAAAGACCAAAGAGGCAAACGTATAACTATTTTATTCAGAGCTTTAACTCTCAGTGGGCTGGGGTCTAGAAAGTGCTTAATTGACAACAGTACAAGATAGCAGGAAGATTTTTTTTTTCCCACACTGGACTGATAGAGTTTGCCCCAAATCTTCTGGTTTCTCTTCTGTCTGCTTTTCATTTGTTTGTTTTGATTAAATTGTCTTCATCCAGGCACTAAAGAAAATGTCCAAGTTGATGAAAAACAGTTGTCATTGCTGAGATCTTCGAAGCTTTCTATGAGGAAGAAATGTTTCCTTTTTCTTCCTTCTCTGAAAGGTGTTTCCTATAGCTTAGAGCCAAGACAGACTGGATTAGAAATGCATGTGTTTTCTACACCCATTTCCAAGCAAAACATTATTAAATCTGTGAAGCTTCTTTACGTCAGTTGGCATTTTTGTCACAATTACAGAATGTACTTTTAGACTGGCTGAAATGTGCACTGAAAAAACTCAACAAAATAAAACCAAAACCATGCTCTTTAATATGCAAACATGTA
>NW_010404329.1:21939-23612 GCF_000710305.1 Buceros rhinoceros silvestris | reverse complement strand
AGTGTGAGTGTGGTCATGAATTTGGCTTAGTTTGTTGAGCCTGGGCCAAATTCTGATCTCAGTTACACTGGCCTTGCCTGAGTTGCTCCAGATTTTCACCAGTCTCACTGAAGCCAAACTGTTCTTTTGTCCTTCAACATTCGACTGTTGGTATTAATAGTTTGGGGGTGAGAAGGGGGGGTAAGTTTTAACTGCAAGGATTTGCTAGAGTCCTGTCCTAAATACATAGTTTGAGAAAACTTTAAAATATGCAATATGTGTTTTTCAGTCACAGGGTACCTGATGTCAGAGAGGTGCTCCAAGGCTTTCTACATTTGTATAGACATCACCTTTTGCATGGAAGTGAAAAAAGCTGGCTCCAACATCAGTGTATCCATATGATCCAAGTCCCATGTAAGCTGTGAAAGCTCTTCCTGAACACCATCAATAGGTGCCTTATTATAGTCCATGGATTAACACATCCCTGAGTAATGTGCAGGTACAGCAGACCCTGTACTGCAGGACCACATGTTCATCATTCTCACTGGTATTTGGCCAGAACTGGCATGTTTAAGTTCCTCTTGCAACAAACTGGATCGGAGAGTCCTGAGACAATCTTTTAAATGTAGGTGGGATTTGGCTACAGTGAGGGTGCCTGCTACAGATACTGCTGGGGAGGACAGTGAAGTTGCAAGTATTTCTAGGCATCAGAGCAGAGACCAAGCATTGTCTTTGGAATATGCTGGGACTGAGCCCATTCTACATTGACTTTAAGGTGTCAGGACAAAGGCATAGTTTGTGTTTCTTTCACGTTAGTCATGACTCCCTGTCCTTCTTGTGTGCATCGTCATTCAGATGTGCTCGAGCTTCATGTGTTGCGTCAGAGGACAGCTACATTGCTTGTTTTCTAGCTGTGGACTTTTTACTCTGGCTATTTACCTAAGCTACAGGACTGGTAACACACTGTGATTGCAGTTACCCTGGCATAAACCTGGAGTGCTCTGGTGGAGCAATTGTTACTTTTCCTGCCATTCAAGTCAGAAAGTGCCCCTTCATCTGCAAGCCAGTATCAAACTGAAGACGGAAGGCGGGGAACTGCTTTCTAGCTGAATTCCTGAGGACACTACAAAACCTCTTAGAGGGAGGTCAGAAAATGGAGAGGGAAATCCATGTGCAAGGACACAACTCTGTATAACAAAGCTAGGGGATAGTGTTTAATGTAAAAAAAGTCTCCAGAGGAGCCTCAGGCCAGACTAGCATCTTTTTGTCAGGACTGATCTAACTTGCAGAGTTTCACAAAGGAATAATCTTGTAGCCCCTGTTCTGATCCCATGCTTGCTGCAGTATTCCACTGGTGTAAGTGAAAACAGCACCAGGTCAGGCACTTGGAACACTACCTGCAAAAGGAAGAGACTCTTTCAGCATCTCTTTCTGCCGTTTGTTTCACTCACATTAACAGCTGTGATAGTGTTTACATTCCAGACACCAAGAGACGCTTTACTTCGGGATCACGGATTCACGTGCAAGTCCACGAAAATTGTGGTGACTTTGCCTATCCAAAGAAAATGGTGGTGTTCTTTTTTCTTGATGCTGACCCTGCTGCCTTCTGAGTGTATCGTATGACACATGCTAAGAAATAAGCAAAAAAAAAAAAAAAAAAAAGGAAAGCAGAAAAATAGGGTAAAAAAAAACGC
>NW_010404329.1:16681-21882 GCF_000710305.1 Buceros rhinoceros silvestris | reverse complement strand
AAAAAAAAAAAAAAAAAAGGAATGCAGATAAATAGTGTAGTACAAAATGCAGACTGCCGGCTGTGTGTTTGCATGGAAAACTCCCTGATTAAAGTTACTGCTCACTGGGCAGCAGATAATGAAAAGATGTTAACCATAAAACAGTGGAGGTGTCCAACAAAGCGAAAACCTCACAAAGACATGATACTAAACTTAATCAAAGGCAAACAAACAGGACGTAACTCTGCTCTCTAATTGGTTGTTTTCTTGTGTGTGTCTGCAGGTGGATTACTTTTGTGTGTGTTTTAGCACCAGTAGCTGGGACTGTACAAGTGTTTCGCTGAACTTGGCTTCAAATATTTCTGCTGGGTCCAGGTTCTCTTCTCACCAGTTCATGATGAAGTGGGCATACAAGTGTTTTGTGATAAGGAAGAGCTCTCTGCTTATGATCCTACCGATATTTTTGCTTATGAGTTTAATAGAGGCACCCAGGTGAAATGATCTGATTTATTTCATAGGAAATGGTGTTTCCTTGTGATGAGGTAGCACTGCAGGCAGCTCAGACCATTGTGGAGTTCCAATTCCCACAACCTGGAGAGGCAGGGTGAGTAGGATGGGTGAGAACTAAAACCATCTCCCACATCAGACCTAATTATCAGACTGGGGTGGAGAAAGTTCATAGCTTTCATTGCAGCTGTTTTTCAGTGAGTCCCTGCTGCTGAGGACATAGTTTACTTGTGTAAGAACGCGAGGAAAAGACTTGTCTCCATCTGAAAGACACGCTAGGTATGTTTAGGACCTTTCCCACCCTTCTCCTGGCTGAACAGCTGACAGTGTTGGATCATTTTTTCTGAGGAGCTGCTGTGCTGCTGTGACAACAGCCAGGCTCATAAACTGGACCCTGCACAAAGACCACGCAGGACCAAAAGTCAGACAGGCAGGTGCATATTGCAGAGTATCCACCGATCAAAACCTTCATTGTCAAAACAAACCATAAAAACTGATAAAGTACTGCACACCCTTGTTGGGAGAGTTACTTGGTAGGTTCTGGTTTGCAGGCTTATGGCAAATGTCACTGATTTACTGATGGCAGTGTTCTTGTATCTGTAAGAAAAAGGTGTCATTTGTTTTTGTGCAGGCATTTAGTACATTTTGTATAAATCATCTAGAGCTGTGGAAGACCTGATCTCTATAGGTGAGTGCAGAACCTGGGAGGTGATACCTGTCTGAACACGCCTGGGGCCTTTTGCCATAGGCTGTGCATCCAAATGCTCTCTACTCGGAGCAGCCTAGTGCTGCTGGGGAGGAGAATCATTCTAGGGGCAGGTTGTGTTAGATTTTTATATTAAAGACTGTGCTCTGGTCTCTGGCCCCTGTTCTCTGGATATCTTGTGTTATTGAACTTGCGCTTACAGTAAAGGAACTGAAATCTGGTGTAGCTCAGGAAATGTGTCCTGGAGCTGGAGTTGAACCCTGAGGTTATGGATTTGTGGCTTTGTTTGCCATACTAACTGAACTCCATCCACTATGATTTCTGTGTCAGGATCCCAGATATTTTGGGTAGTAAGTGAACTTTGTGCATATAGAGAAGTCAAGACAAATGTAACCACAGAGGCTTATCTGACCTTTACAGGCAGCTCTCCAATGGCTGGTGTCATGTAGCTTAGCAGAATTTGCTGCTATATCATGGACTGCAGCACATGGAGCAATGTTTGGAGGTCTGGTTCTCTACTCTCTTGCTGCTGATCTTCTCTGCGAATTTTCAATTTCATCTCTCTCTGTCCCTCTTTTTCTGTTTCCTTCCTTTACTGGCCTTATTTAGGTAAAAATACCTTAAGGCAGGGATGGCCTATAGCTCTGGGATAAATACTGTCTCTCCTGATATGAATAATAAAACTGTACTTCATTCTATTCTAGAGCCTAGATTTCACTCTGCATGTCCATACAGTGCTTAGCAAAATGAGACCTTGATCTCTGTTGTAGCCTTAAGGTGCTACTGAATTGGTAATAACAAAGGAGACAAAAGAAATGTATGAGAAAGGGATTTCCTTTTGTTTTTATGTTGTGCTGGATGCCTGGCTGTTTCTGTTGTGTTACAGATCTGCCTTACCCTTCTGCTCAGTATTTCCTCATGAGCAATTTCCAAAGGCACTGATTTCAGCTTTGACTGTGCCAACATAAATGTGGAGATGAGTGAAATCATCCCCAGGTTCCACCTGTCTAGCTGAGTCTGCATCTGGGAGCTGTGTTATCCACAGCACCAGTTCAGGCGGATGGCAGTGAAACTGTTACCCTGCAACATCCAGTGCTTGGAGGAATCAGAGCTGCCTCTACGACATAACACAACTGTTCCCATCAGATACCAGGTGCTGTGCCAAGGGCATGCTATCAAGGCCTTCACTTTATTGGGAACAGGAATAGAGGAGTTTTAGCTTTCTGTTGCTTCCCTTCCCATGCCTTCTCAAAAACTGACTGTTCTCATTATGAGAAAGATGCCTTCTGTTACGCGTCTAATTCTCAGCTGTACTTCAGTGTATCCTCAGTCTTAGCTGAGCCTTGGGTTTGATGAGCATAGCCCTGTAAGAACCAGAGTTATATTGATCAAATTCACAGCCTAACTGGTGTTAGAAAGAATGTTGGCAGTCTTGGGCAGTGCTATGTGCATGGTAGATCACAGTAACATTAACGGTGATGCATTTTCACAAGTACTAGTGTTGAATCACAGATGTTTTCTGCTCTCAGGCTCTTTCTGGAAGTAGTGCCTTAGGTGAATTTGCAGCAGTACACATACTGGAAAAGGCAAGTTCTCTGGCTGCTGGCCTTGGTATCTCTAACCGGGTAGCCTTATAAATAAACTTTGCTGTCTCTGGGATTCCTTGAGATAGAAAGTGTGGCGCCCCGAGTATTTCTGCTGTGGCTGAGCTACGGTGCTTTAAATGCCCTTTTGCTGCAGTAGCTGATGCAAGATGCTTCTGCTAAAGGTGTCTGTTCTCCAGATATTACTTCACAGATTCATTTTCACTGGCTTTAATTTGAAGTCATTCTCAAGCTACCATCATGCAGACTTGTACAGATAAACAGCCACGGCATTTGTTTCCAAAAAAAGAAAATATAAAAAAAACACTCCAGGAGAGCAGAGAAGGACAGAACTAGCCTAGCTAGGGGAATCCTGGCTATTCCATTCCTGTTGTTTGTTCGTCAGGTCCCAGATTAGTACGCTGTGACTTCAATCTCTGACGTGGCTTTTTTAAAAAACGTTCTTCTGACTGCTTCACCAGGCGTTCCAGACATTCGCTTTCATTCATTGTGGCTTTCACTAGAAATACCTGTTTGCAACGTTTGGATGTCTTTCAAATACTATTTTTAGTAAATGCCTTTTTTGCGAGCAAATATTTCACATTGACGTGCACTATGTTTCACCCATAAGCCTTTCTAAATTTTTCATGTCGGTTTGTTAGTTGACTTAAGACACTTTGAAAATTTAGTTGGGCTGCTGGTTGGCTGAGATGCTAATTTGACGTCAGACAGGTTCTCATGGAGCCGTTCCAAACTTTTCCAATGTTAAAATGATCATGTTTGACAGAATACTGACAACAGGTGTCCTGTTTTCGTCAGGAGTGGTCTTAGACTGGCTGCCAGAACGTAGTGTTTGCCAGCATACCACAAGTCTTATGCTGGGCTATTTTAAGACTATATTCTGTAAAAGAGCTGGGATGCTTTTAAAATACCTATTAGCATTTAATGGAAACTGCACTACTAGAGTATGTGAAGCTGTAAGATGGGGTTGCTATAGCCTTCTTTATGAGTTGTGGGCTACTCCTTTGTGAGGCTAAACAGGAGTATTTCCACCCCTCAGCTGATCAAGCCAGGTACTCCATCCCGAGCAATACTTTGTCAGATGCTTCACAGCAAGGTGTAAAATCCTATTAAATAATTAGAATGGTATCATTACTTAGAGACGTTTTCCTCTGAATTCCTAGAGGTTAATGTTTGGCTGGCATCCTGATGCCTGAAGGTAGATATCTCATATCCTACTTAGTCTCACAGTGAATGTTTTTCCCATTATCTGCAAAACCTTTAAATCCTCTTCTCAATCCTCCAGCGTGCTTTGTTACATCTTCTAGTGCCTGTTATCTTGTACTGTGTGTTGAGGGGAGTATCTCGCCCATCGGAGAGAGGGGACACATTTTGTGTAGGCAAAAATAATCTCCACCATTCCTGACTCGTGATCTTGCTTGGTGTCTCGTCTTTCTGAAACAATAGAAGGAAGTTAAAAGTGGCCAAATGTGAACTGACTAATTGAAATATTTGGGGAAAAGGCCAGCAGCATGAACACTTGTAAAACAGAGCTGACTGTAAAGGCCTTCTTTAGATCTTTAATGGGTTTCAGAGAGTCACACTGTCTAAAGGGAAGCTATCCATTTGTGGGGGTTGCTGCAGCAAAAGCACTGAAATAGCTGGGAAGCAGATACATCTTCTGGTGATGCATTCTGTTTTCTAGTAAAGATGTGAAGAGCTCTGTAACCTTTTAGTAATAACTCAATTCTGCAGAAAAAAACAAACTTAAAAATACTGCAGATCTTTTTTCCTAAGTAAGGTATTTCCTCATGGAGTGTAGGTCACAGTCAGGAGGATATAAACGGGATTATCAACAAGAACAGGTGTATTTCACAAGATTAATATGTAATTGTTTTAATACGTGTTTCTAGAGCAGGTCCTAGCAGCTGTCTTGGAGCTGAGATTTTTGCATGACACATGGTGCAACTTTTATCAGACTGTCACCTTTCCTGTCCTCCCTAACTACCCTCTATAATTCACAGCACAGCGAGTGCAAATTAAGAGGTGTGTCTTTGGTGGAGGAAGGGAAAGAACTATGAAGATTGGAATCTAGTAAAAATTCAGTGAGGCAAAATGTAACCTGTTAATGGACTGTGTTAGAATCACAGATTTTTCTGGTGAGGTTGGAAGGTCTGAAGCATTGTACTTCTAGTTCTGCACTTGCATCAGTGGAGCAAACTGGACAATCTGTGTGTTTCAGCCCAGAGAACCTGAAAAATGTCGTGTTTCTGTGTTTTAAGGAGTTTTTATAGGTCAGGCTTTCATTAATGCCATTAAATTTTATAATCTCATTTCAGCTGAGCGTTTATGTTGCAAAGTGTAGTAATGCCAGAGGATTAGTCAGGCTGGGGTTAGCACTGCAGCCTACAGGCATTAACTTCTTC
>NW_010404329.1:14115-16579 GCF_000710305.1 Buceros rhinoceros silvestris | reverse complement strand
CCGTGCCAGCTGCTTCAGCATGAATAGGAGAACGCTAGTGTGTGCCTGGTGTGAGCTCACCTAATGCAACAGTATGTGCAGGGCTCTGTGAAGGTTCACGAATGCCAATGTGTTGCTCCACAGAGAACGTTAAAGCTAAATCTGGAAAGAAACCTCTTTCTGCTCATTTCAGTCTCCTAGCTAGTTGATTTATCTGTCATAGGTCGTTCTGTACGTTTCCCAGGCTGGCTTCTCAGCATTGGAATAAATCTTGTAATACAACTCCGCTTCAGAAATGAATAAGTAAGATGTTTATTCCTCTCTACCCAGCCCCATTGGTTGTCCACAGAGGAGCCTTTTAGAGAAACAGAGTGCATGCTCTAAGTTTTCAAGTAGCTCAAACAGTAATTGCACCCTGGGTTATTGTTAGAGTTACAATGACAGAGGCTAATTAAAAAGAATGGTATTGCCTTTCAGGAAGAAAAACAAGTTTAATTGGTAACATCCCAGACATGTTCTGCCAGAATCTTCCTCTCATCTTTTCCTAACTGGTTTTGATTAATGTAATTTTAACCATAATTTCTCTGTGTAACTTGGCTTCTAAGATTTTTTTCAGCCAGATTGCGTTATTGTTCTCTACTTGATGGAACTGTTTATAAGTGTCGTTTTCAGAATTCCATTGCAGGAAGGCACTGTACTATTGCTGCTACTTGGTGTGCTTTCTTACTAGCATTTGGATAAACCACAATTTAACGAAAGTACGATAAGGAGAGAAAAAAACTCTGTGCATCCAAGGGTGTTTACACTGTACTAGAGGCAACTAGTTACAGAGTAACAGCATGCACTCTACGTTTGTGTTGGTATAACCTCTAGATCACCAGTTTAAAGCAAAACCTTGTAACTGAGTAGCACGGATACAGGTGTGTGGGGGAGTTTACCCCATATAAGGAGGAATTTACCTCTGTTTTTCAACTCCCTTCCATCAGCCGCCTGCATTCTGATCCTGCAACCCACACTGATCTGTTCCAGGAACTAAGTTCCTCTGGTCTATGCTTCTTGCTGTCCCTTATTTCATGGAGGTTATTTGAGATGTGGCTGTCTAGTACCTGGAAAAAAGTTTTAAAGCAGAATGGAATTTTGTAGTACAGAATATTGGCGTGAAAATATGATGGTACCTGATACTATTTATAGAGAGAGAAGGAAACAGAGTAGTGGTATTTTGGCATATTATGATTTGATGAGTTATAAGAGTCTTACCTGTGCTCTAGAAACTGCAGTCCTCACCTGTAACCTGTAGACTTTGTTTTGCTCCAACTCGGCTTCAGGAGCACATAACCAGTGGGCTGTAGTTAAATCACAATTTTCACTTAGTCTTAATCCACCATAACAACATTTTCAGCTCAGTTAAACTAACTTGCTCTTGGAGAAACGAATGGCATTAGTTCAATGACTCCATGTGTTGTAGATGCTGTCCCAATATGTAAGGTGAGGAAAACCCAAGTCTGTAATCATCGAGAAGCTTGTGACAGATGTCTGTCTTCATTGTATGCAACTTGCTGGGCTTTTGGAGGACAAACAAGTTTTTCTTTCTTTTGACTTCCGAAATTCCCACCAAAATTTAGGTGGGATGTAGGCAGAGAGCTACAATAAGAGCTAAGCTGGATATCAGATTTTGCAGTGCTATGGGCTAATCCACCAAACACACTGGCCAGCATCTGACTCACTTTCCAGGTGTCCAGTGCATAGAGAGTATGACTCCTTGGCACATTAGCAGGACAGTACTCAGGGGAATAAGGCCTCTCCCTGTGTCTTGGCCACAGTGGTGACCACCTACACAGTTCCTGCCGCATGGCATCCTGAAAACTTCCATGGGATTTAATGTATAACAAGTTTCTGGTAGACCTACACCCTATGTTAGTGGTTATGAGAGAAGCCGAAACAGGTGATGAAGGTGTTGTCCAGTGAGAAACTGTACTTTGCAGGAGATGTCTCTCAACAAAGCCCAGACAAGCTTTGTTGCTGTGTGCTGGGGGAACTCAAAGAGGTTTTTAGGTAGTATGGTGCTTCCTGGAGCTACCACAAAGGCCAGAGGATCGCGACTGCTGCATTGGCCTGCAGTGACCCTGTGCTGTGCTTTTCCACCACAACTGGTTACATTTTGAGGAGGCTCCAGATGAGTCTAAAGGTTGCTATTGTGCCTGGCTTTTTAGCTATACCATGGGGCTTTTTCTTGCTCTTGAGTGTCGAGCAGGAGCTGCGGTCCAAGCCTCCAAATGTTGGTTCTGAAGTCTCTTGGATGAATTGCCTGTGTTTCCGTGTGTCCTGAGGCAACCAACTTCTTGTTTTGAAGCCTGCCCTGCCCCAGTGGAGAGAAGGTCTGTGCTTCCAGTAATGAAAACCATCATAGCTCCGTGAGTCCCTTGTATAACTGACAGATGGGTGCAGAGCAGAGGTTGATTCAGCCTATGAAAAGAATCATAAACCT
>NW_010404329.1:10135-13976 GCF_000710305.1 Buceros rhinoceros silvestris | reverse complement strand
GCTTATGATTATGGAAAGCAGAACTGCTTTCCCTAGTAGGTTCATTCCTTTGCCTCAGCCTAATTCCCTTACCAATGGAGATTAACCTTCTGTGGACAGTGTTTCCATATTATCTCTGGTGGCCTATGAGATAACGTTAGCCCTTTCCTAATCTGAGTTCACAACTGCACCAAGCCCAGAGATCCAAACTCTTCTGAACTGGAGGGCCAACAGGGGAAGGAATTGCATGAGAAGGCGATTTTTTCTGGCTTGTGGATACCGCTAAAGATTACTGAGAACAAATTATTTCCATAAATTAAGGCAAGATTATTTATATCTGACTTTGGGCCTGTTCCTCTGTTGCATAACTCTCTAGGTTGCAGTGGGGCTCCACCAGCTGGGAATTTGGCATGTTTTACCTTACAGTGTGTTGGTTTTAGTTTTATTCTGTATGGCTCAGAGCAGTTTGAGTGGGGCATTAGAAAACTTGGGGCATGTGGGCTCTATTCCCAGTAGCATGGTGGGATGTGTGCGTATCTGGGCACTATGCAGTACTCACACCTCTGCCTGTAAAATGTCCCTGTATTAAAGTCAGGATCTGGACAGGAGCAGAGCAGAATTGTAGGAATAATTATTACCGGGATACGCGGAGATGGTTGCTTCTGTCTCTTGACATTGTTGTATGGGTGCACAAGTAGAAGGCAGTGTATGCATGAATGGTACTGAACATCCATGAGAGGGGGGTAGCCCACTGCTGATAAAGGTTTCTGTGAAGAAAGTGGCATTGCCACATGGTTTTGTACCCATGCCTCCAGCTTTTTATCATTCTTGTTCCGCTACCAACCAGAATCATATAGGACCTTTTCTGAGA
The DNA here is from genome assembly GCF_000710305.1 of Buceros rhinoceros silvestris. Taxonomy (NCBI): domain Eukaryota; kingdom Metazoa; phylum Chordata; class Aves; order Bucerotiformes; family Bucerotidae; genus Buceros; species Buceros rhinoceros. The sequence goes on along the minus strand of NW_010404329.1, from coordinate 13,126 downwards.
GACTTTCTTCCGTGTATTTCAGCACTTCTCAAGACAACATATATTGGGCTCTGAGAAAGACCTACTATGAAAACTTTCTCAATTCACTGGGGATGGTTTTAGCTTCTCCTCTCCATGTCTCTAAAAATACAGAGTCAAAAATAACACTGAGTCACTCCAAGCTTGTTCTTCCCCAAAGCATGAGCATGTTCCCCACCCACATCCAGAGATGTATTGCTGCAAAGAGGTGTGAGAAGGGATGTGGACTGGATGCTGAGCCCATTCCTGGTGATCCTTGCATATGTTTTTTGTAGCTGCATTTTGTATGGTTCTCTTCAGCTGTGGCACAACGCCTGTGCACGTGCTCCATCATGCACTGAAGGAGGAAGGGATGGAAAGAAAAGGAGTTGTAAAGATCTGGTGTTTAAACTGATCTGTCTCATTTTCGCCTGGATTGAGGAGTGCTCACGTGAGCAGCCTGGTTGGCTGGATATATTGTGAGCAGCTGTGGTACACGTAGGGCTGTGTTACAGCTTCAGAAGGATGTTTCTGCAGTGCCTCACTGAGCAGAACTGGGCTGTTTGCTACCTGGTTGCCTTCCCATAAATACAGGCTTAGAGGAAAATGGAAAGAAACCTTAACGTCACTAAAGGCAGGAGTTGTTAGCCACAGAATTCTGCGTGTTTTACAGACTTCTTTTCCCTCACTCAGAATATTTACTAACGGGATTACAGGGGCATGGTGGAAGAGTTACATTGTGCAGTTCCCATGCATGGCATGGAAATAGAAATGGGTTGAAATGGGCCGAGGAGAAGGAGCAGGGTGGTTCTCCCCGCAGCTGCCCGTCAGACAGCTTGGCTGAGGCACCCTACCAGTGGATGCTTATTGCTGAGGACAGCTGTGCTCATGCCTATCCCCATGTATTCAGGGGATAACCCAGCTACTCCCAGCCCCTTTAAAGTCCTGCAGCTCCTACCAAGTGGAGTCTTTGCCTGGGGGTTTTAGCTTGATTCAGTATTCAGTGGCACATGATTTATGAGCTGTGTTCTCTGATTTAGGATGTGTATGGCTGGCAAAGAAAGCAGGATCAGGCACTTGGCTATTGTGCAAACAGGGATGACACATAATATCCAGAGAAGAACACAGGAAAGATAAAATTACACAGATTGTTGAAATACCCTCCTCAGCTGAGTTGCTCATGTGGATGAGTAAAATAAGAATAAGGGTTGTTGGTTTTTGCATGCAAGTTGGATTTTTTTAACTTGAATTTTTTTTTCCCCTCCATTTGTGCCTAGTTCAGCCCAGGCAGCAATGCTGGAGTCTTTAGTATAATTTGTAATTCTGAATTTGAGTATTAACACAAAACTGTTCTTTGGGTTTCTACTGATTGGTGATACTGTTTTATATTTTCCTTTCCCAAGCTCCAACTAATTTTTTTTTTCCTGAGACACCATGAAACTCGTGCTTTTGACTTACTGGATATTTTATTACTTAACATTTTCCTGAATGTGTATTTGAAGAATTGCCTTTTTCATTCAGTACTTGCCTCAGCAGGGCAGATTCAGCTACGAAGTACATAAGAGGAACCAAACAGGGGAGGGGAAAAACTACAGACTTGGGGTGTGTGCTGTCCTGTGACAGCAGTACAGAATCAACATGATTTCACTGAAAGTTGTGGTGTAATTGAGAGTAGACTCCAACCTCTTTAATATCATCAAAGTGAATAGCGAGCAGTTATAATCAATATTCTCCTGGACAGAGTTCAATCACATTTGATCGGTGTCTTTGCTGCTGAGCAGTGTGGCAATTGCTGTTCTCTGTTTAATCTTCTGTTTCAATAAGTTCCTTGCAATGAGAAAAATATGAGGAATATGTGGAGTTGAGACAGAAGCAGGAGACCTGAGGCTGAGGGCTCTAACTGCTATTCTGCGAGAAGCTACCCTCCCATTATCCGCTATGGATGCCTGCTGCTCTAGGTGTTTGGGGGGACACATCTAAGATGCCTTATGCCATCCCTCAGCAGCCACCACTGTGGATTTTTAGGCTTATGACAAAGGGAAAACTAATGCTTGGACCATGAAGGTCTTACCATGTCTTGCCTGTTGTCCCTGCAATTACGCCTACGCCTGCCTTCCTCTCCCACAAACAACCCTTATGGGACTAACCTCAGGTTTCCCTGAGTGCCAAGGATCCTTGCTGACTGAGAGACCCACCCTTCATTTTCTTCCCCACCACACAATCAAAACAAAAACAGTGAAAGCGAAGGCAGCAGAACAGAACCTCCCTTTAACAGTAAAGATAAAACCCCATATACTAGTTAATCTCTGTGCTAACATTTGGTGTCACCAAGATGTATGATGTGGTCTGAACCAAACCACAGAAATGCACACAAATTGGGAGAAAATATGCTTTTAATGTGAAAAAATCTGTTATGTGAAGGACGCTTTGCAACCGGTAGCAAAGTAGTAGAGTAGTGTAATTCAGTGTCTGCTTGCCATGGAGATTACGTTTAAAATGGCAGTAGGCAGATGTTGAGTGGCAGCAGAAAGGCTGGAGCAGACAAGGAAATGAGATTAGTCTCCAGACCCTGGTGAGGTCCAAAGTAGCAGGGACTGGCAGCTGTCACCTTGCAGAGAGTCGAATGGCTGTCGGTAATGTATTGTCTCCATGAAAGGCTGAAACTTCCATCTCTAACGCTGTTTGCCAGCATGTCTGTGTTGTCTATCGGAGTCCCCACCCTCTAATTTTGGAATGAAGACTGGATTTTTTTTCGTGGCACCCATGAAAGGTCACTGACCTGAGGTTTTAGTCTCTGCTGTGTCATTGACTGGTATTTGGCTGGTAACATTCATTCTCTGTCAGTAAACTAAGAGCATAGTTAAGAAAAGTGTAGTGTAAGTGGATGAAATACTTGAGAGCAGCTTAAAATTTTCCATTTGCCCTTCTCTTCAGCAGAAGACTAGGTACTGAGCTAAAATAAAGTGTGAAAACAGCCACTTTGGTTAGAAGTCC
>NW_010404329.1:8195-10056 GCF_000710305.1 Buceros rhinoceros silvestris | reverse complement strand
CCTTTTTTTTTTTTTTTTTTCCCTTGCTGACAAAAGACCAGCCCCCTTTACTGGTGCTCACTATTTCTCACTTTGGTGAAAACTGAACTCTTTCTCCAATGTTTAAAAAAAAAACCCTAAAACCCCAACTTGGAGTGACTGTTCTAAATCATGTGATTTCTGGAACATGAAAGAATTAATGCTTCAGGAACTAGTCTCTCCCACAGGCTTCCATTCCCCTAGGTATATTGAGAAGATCGTATCCTGTAGCTAAAGTCTGTGGCGACAGTATTATAGACTTGTGCAATTATCTTGCCAGAGGCAAAGGATATTCTGGGAAATCAGCCAGGAGAAACTTACAATAAGCAGGGCAAGTGGTATAAACGTAGGAATAGGGTGGGATGCTTGGATGTGGAAACAGTTGGCCCAGGATTGTGTTTAAACTGCATGGCAGCCTCAAAAGGAAGCTCAAGTGAGGGCGTTTATAAATGCTAGGGCTTTGTATAGACCCATCCTACTAGTATTAAGAAGCTCGAGGGGACAAAAAAAGGTAAGCATGTTGCTCGGGGGCATAAAGACAGTTGGATCAATACTAAGGTACATACATCATCAATTTTCAAGTAAAAAAAGGATCTGGCTTTCTTTGGTCCTGCTCACATGACAGAGAACAGCAAGTCAAAGCGCTATAAAGCAAATGAGGAGGAAACACATGTAGCAAAGCAGCCAGGATGTTCAATTTATTTATTAGTATTCCTTTATTTCTGCTGTTCTGCTAGAACAGATTGGAAGGGGCAGAACCTCTGGCTCTGGCCAAGTGTCCTATCTTCGTTGAACTTAAGCTTTTTTTTTTTCACGTACACACAGTTGATCCAGTTCCAATGTGGATGAGCTGATCTCTGATCCAAGCACGTAAGTGCACTAAGCAGTGAGTGCAACAAGACAAGGATGCAAGAGAAATAGGTTTAATTGTTTTAATGTAAGTAATGGAAGTTTTAATGTAAGTAATATAAGTATGGGTGCTGGAGGGAGCGTGCATATATTTACTCACACAGAAAAGAAGGAACATGCAAAGACGGTTGTTCTGCAAAATCCTCTGGTGGAGAAAGCAGCTGAGGGAGGAAGTCCAAGGGGATAGAAAAGAGAAAAAACTAAACTCGTGGATCTGTACATTCCAGTCATAGCATCCCCAAAAGGAAAAAAGTTTGCTATGAAAAAAAAGGTATGTGGTGAAATAAGGCCTTATGTGTTTCTTCAAAACCACCAAACGCCTTCAACTCCACTTCCTTCTCATGCCAAGTATGTTGAGGTAACCACTTTGAGCTGTTTGAAGCAAGCTTTCTCATTTAAGAACCCCATGCTGCTGAGGCTTCATGCCTGCTCAGGCCCAGCGTTTGGCTGAGTAGAGGCCCTTCTGCACAGAGCTCAAGATGGGGTGGGCAACATTCTCCAGCCCGGAGCATAGTCCCCAGATCGGGCAAGGCATTTGCCTACGGGTTGTGTCTGTATACCTAGCACTCCACCCAGTGTGGCCTCTTGGCTCTGCATCCAGCTAGTTAAATTCCTCTGAAGCCTAAATGTTAAGCCCACCTTCTTACACAACACAGGAGGATTCCTGTTCCCAACTTCATTGCTTTCCCTTCCAGCTTCTCCTTTCTGTTGTGGCGTGCGCTGGAGAAGTACCCATCTGATGGTCACAACTCCACCCTCACCAAAGCCAAAAGCCACGTCAGTGTGGACTCAGGCTTAAGCAGCTCTCTGGGGTGCTGTTGGGAGTACGCTGGATCTGGCCATGCCTTTATCTGCCTAACTGCAGAGTAATCTCTGTCGTTGCTGTTATTCAGCTTCTTTTTATTGGCTGGTACTGCTGCCCGACCCTTAGTGG
>NW_010404329.1:0-8141 GCF_000710305.1 Buceros rhinoceros silvestris | reverse complement strand
TTTTTGATGGGCGGCGACTGCTGCCAGACCCTTAGTGGACAGCCAGTGCCCAGGGCTGGATTGTCAGGAAAAAACAGGCTTAGTACCCACGTTCTCTTACCCTTCTTGGGAAGTGTGTTTCTCCTGCACTTCAGTCTGCGTTTGACTGTAAAGTTAAATCACAATACGCTGTGGGACAGCCTTCATTACATTTTCTCCTTACAAGGAAGAGATGGTTGTTTATGAAGAGCCTGTCCTAAAGTAACACAGGAGAATGAAACCAACTTCCCTGCCTTTGAAGCCTCATCAGAAGTGATCATACGAAATCTGTGAACCTGAAAGGTTGTACTAGGATGGGAGTACTGGCCGTCCTTTAAAAGCGTTCCTTTTTATTGCTTTACCCTAAGCGTGTCTCAGAGTAGAGGGAGGGCTGTGTCTGCTCACCCATTCTGTTCAACGTATCCAACTATCTGTAAATTGGAAGTACTGTAGCCTGGAACACTGGTTTCAGCTGGCGAATAGATTCTTTCCTGATCCACGTCCTTACAGCCTTGCCGTGCAGCTGATGTCTAATGTAGGTTAACAACCTCTCCTTTTGGTGGTGCAGACAGATGCAAGGTAAATGTCTAACATTTCTGCTATTTCCTTCGCTTCTGACTCTAGTTCTTCTTGCTCATTCCTCCGAGGACCGATCACTTATTTCAACAGCTGTCCATTACATACAGTACATACCAACATAAGAATGTTCAAGTATTCAAGATGTTCCGTAGCTCTCCACGCTAATTGTGTTTTAATGCCTCTGACAAGCTGGGTTACTTTTACCACATTTGTTTTTAATTTCTTGCATATAGTGGCTGATTGTGCATGTGGAAATGTTTGGGCACAGGTGAAGAGAACTACCTCCTTTTTGTTGCACATGAAGGAGAATCAGCCATGAGACTTAATCTGGATGAAAAAAAAAAAGTAAAAACACTAGAACTACATCCTCTACTCGTGACACAGAGCAAGTTCCTCTTTGTTTTGACCCACATTACATCTTTGCTGGCAAATAGGAAGTAGGTCATCAAAATAATAGCAGATGCAATTGGAACACTTCTGAAATCCTCTGAATTTCCTAAATCCTTCTCAGCTGGGCAAAGTAGATACGTCACTGATTATTCCAGCTCATCTGATTTCTCTGGGAATAAATGAAGATAATGCTTCTGCTCCTCTTATTTCATCTGTTAGCAAGCTTTGATATCTTGGCTACAAATGGCTCTCAACGGCAGAAATGAATGAAGTTGTGTTTGGGAGTTCATTGTTCTTAGTGAGTTCTTAAAGGTAACTTTCCTGTCTAACCCACTGACTCCTTAGAGGCACTACTGAGAGAATTTGAGACTCTTAGCATGGATAAAAGGCCAGTAGAAAATGCAGAAAAGCCTTGAACCCAATTGGGTAAACACAACAGGTGCACTGGAAGGATAACCCTGAGATCTTTCCAGCACCTAGTTAATGACAAACTGGCTCATGCTTCATCTAGATGAAGTTGACACAATCTGGTGGACTTGGAAGAGGTGAGTAGAATATCGGAGAATGATCTCTGTGTTCCAGACAAAGGGAGCACACTGGGTTTCAATGGCTTTCAGGAGGCCTCAACAGCTGGATATCAGCATCTGGCTCAGATTTTTTTCTCTGCTGGGGATCTTGTCCTCTTACTCATGTCTGTTTTCATTGATGTTTTGATTGGGAAGTGATGCAAATCACATGTGAGCAACAAAACTCCAAAAGCTGTTCTGACTTAAGAGCTTTCCAGGGGTATTTCCAATCTTAACGTGAAAATACTTTAGGATCTTTCTCTCCTTGTGCACATTCAGTATAAGTGTTATCATGCATGATGAGGAACCCTGCACACAACCCCTTGTACAATGTTTTTAACCTAGATTTCTGAAGCAGTGTGACTTAGGCACTTGTCTTTGTCAGGCTTCATCTTCCTGCTAGGAACTTTTGATTGATATCGGCTATGCTGGACAGAGAGGTAGCAATTTGTTGCTTTTCTATGTGCTTCAGAGAAAAACAAGCAGCTATGAGAAAGCAAGGAAAGTCTGTGGCACCTCTGAAAAGCTATCAGAGAAGTCACATGAAAAGATTTCATGAGAGATACCAGAGAAGTTGTGTGTTGTAAATGACTTTTAAGTGACACCGAGTGTTCCACCATCAGGTCTTAATGCTATAGAAAGCTGCATATAAGTTATTCCAGAGGTCATGGAAGGACTTGCCAGACTCTTGAAATTGTTTGTTTGGATAGCCTGGGGTTAGATTTGGTCGCCTTCTGCAAAGGTTACCCTTCTTCACAGGTGGTTCGTAAGGCTGAATTTTGGGTAATGCAATAGCAGGCAGAGACTGAAAGAGAATTTAAGCTGATTAGTTAAAGAATTTCTGTGTTCCATAAGTGGTGTTTTATTGTGACTTGGATGGATGTCTGTATAATATGAACACTTCTTAGGATATTCTTGTTTTGCCTTTTTATTAATCTCTAGCTGCTAGTTCATAGATCCTTGGAGAGTTACTTAACAAGCTGGAAAAAACATCAGAATGAACCAAAGAAAAGTGGAACAGTTGTATCCTTGATGTATAATGGAGTAATATTTCAGTTGCAATACAAATTATTTATTTACTGTGGAGCCATTCTGTACTGATAATAAAAGCACATTTCCTCTTGGAACAACCCATTGTTGTTTGCAGATCAAACCCATTCATTCATGGGGCTCTTCTTGCCTGTCTTATGTGTGAGCATCACCATGTGCCAAATGCAATCAACACAAATTCTGCTATTGATCACACTGGTATTGGCCTCACCCAGAGGAGAATTTGGCTTTTAGACCTTGTGTCATGCTTTAAGAACAATAATATTGACTCACGTTATTTCAAAATCATTGTTTATAGCCAGCAAATTTTAAATCAAAACAGTCAGGCACGTTTTCCTTTTATGTTCATTGCTAAATAAGTCATGGAAAAGGTTTCTGTTTGCAGAACTGCTTGCTTCTTTCCCCCAAGATTATTACGTTTCATGTGTTCCAGTTCATTCCAAAAGCAAACTATTGTGCTCTTCGAAGTTTCCTAGTCCATTAATCTCTCCCTATTGTTTCCATTTGGCCTCAGGACAGGTCAGCTGGAAATTGCATTGCTGGAGAATATTTTGCTTTTGAGAACGCAGAAAAGGAGCAAGGAGATCCTGCAAATACTGTGAGCTCTTCATTGAGAGTGTACCACTAAGTCAGCCCCTAGAGGCTGTGTTACTAAACCCCTTATCTCCTCAAGGTCAGCAGAATATACTAAGCATCAGGCACCATGTTCAACAACAGCTTCTGTTCTCTTCTCTATAAAGTAAGTCTTCTCACATTGTATTTCTGTGCTGTTCTATTTTTCTCCTTTGTCTTTAACTATCCACCAGGGTCCACTATATTGGATATGACAGTTCAAAATGTGTATTTAAGGCTCGGTGACACACGGCTAATGCTGCGGCCACAAAGGAACAGTTAAGGCAATTGAACCGTGTAAGCTGCTGTAGTGATGCAGATCCATCAGTCTTTCCACTGTGACTCCTCCTCGCTCCCCGAGGATTTATAGGCGCGTTTTTGAGAGGACTCCAGTAACAAAAATAAAGACGTATTTGTCTCCACAGAAATGTTGCAGCCATGTATGTGGCTATTTGGAGAAAACAGAAAAAAACCTGAAGCCCCATCAAATTCATGCTGTAGTGGCTCTACTGATGGGTTTTTCAGTCTTGTCTTAAAACACATGCTTTTTACCTATTTTTACATCTTTTTTAGTGTTTATTGTTTCTGACTGACATATGGGACAAATTAAAGTGTTTCAAACAAGGGCATGTGCTCCTTAGGACAGGAAAGGTTAATATGGCTACTTTCTGAATAATACAGTCTTTCGTTGTTCAGATTTCTTTCTTTACGTCTCCTAAGATCTCTGCTTCATTCAAGGCACAAGGTAGTTATACTCGGGGCAGAGTTTGTGTTGCGCAGAGAGGCAGGAGTATGATGTGAGTTGGAGAGAGGCCAAGGGGTACAGATGATACAGGAAGGTGGCTTTACGCAGGAAGCTGAACAGTGTATTGCAGTGCTGGGGTCTGTGACAGCTTTTGCCCCCAAAACTCTTGCTTGTTACTAAGGAAGGTCTTTAAGCCAAATTTCTTATAGATGGCCGCTAATGGTGTGTTTCTCACTTCATGGGTTGGTCAGTTCAAGGCGCTGGTCCTGGCAGTTACAGCCTCAAACAAAGGCCAGAGGAGCTGTAATTTTTACCTAGTAATTTGGATACTCCATCCAGAAGATCTTTGGCTGGAAGTTGAGTGAGCTGTGCCCACATCCTGAGCTGGCTTGATGATGCATTGCCATGTTATAACGGGACTGAGCCTGTGCTCGTAAACCCTGTGTCTCAGCAGGGGCTGTGTCTTGTTAGCAAACAGAATTCAGTCTTCAGGGAATGAAGGGGCCCTACGAAAAGGACATCTGCAAGGACAAATGCTTAAACTTTCCTGTTAACTGATATGGTCTAGGTAGAAAGGACACTAACTCACTTCTGGGGTGCATGAGTGGCTCTCTGTGGAAGGAAGCTCTTGGTGGGGGAAGTTCCCAAAATGTCAAGTGCCCAAATGGTGCTGGGTTCCAGCCATTCCTTACACACAGGCCTCCTGAAAAAGGGTTCATGGGATCACATGATAGCAAAACAATTTCTTTTCTGCATGTACAAGGTGGCCAAGTTCAATTCACACAAGCAACTTTGCCATCTCAGCATAACGTTGGTGTGTTTGGGAATTTTTGGAGGAAAAAACCTCCTGTCTATTTATTGGTGAACATAGCAGAAAGCTCATGTTTTCCACATCCAGTACAACAAGTGCATATCTGAAGGCAGTACCTGCAGGGACTGGTCAAGTATCTGACCCCCACTTTGCTACAATCTCCTTTCAGGGAGGTGTAGAGAGTGATAAAGTCTTCCTTAAGCTTCCTTTTCTCCAGCCTATGACCCCTCACAGGACTTCCGTTTCCCCAGCTGCTCCTCACAGGACTTGTGCTCTAGAGCCTTCACCAGCTTTGTTGCCCATTTTTGGACATACTCCAGCACCTCAATGTCCCTCTTGTAGTGGGGGGCCTGAAACTGGACACAGTATTAATATATATATGTATTTGGCCTTCATCTTTTAGATACTGATCTCCAAGAAACACCATAGTTATCCGCTGACTGGGAACTCTTGGTCCTACAGCTGAAAGATCCTCACCTAGAGGAAAAAAATCCCCGATTAGCCCTCTTAGCTTTGGTTGTTATGCCCAGATTGCCAAGAAAAGTTCTCATAAGAGAGGCCTACTGCATGTTGCCTGGTTGCAGCGTCAGGCTACAGCTTTCTGTTACATCATCCCCAAGCACTAGACGTGTGCCTCTCCCATTGGAGACCTCGTGTGTGGCTTTGCATCTGCTCCAGGTCAGACATGCACACTCCTCACATGATTGTGCATTCAGTGTCAATATCAGCCTTAGAGAGAGGGGAAATGTGCATTGATGGAACTCATCTGGACTGCCCAGAGTGAAGTGGAGATTGACTAAGTCAATGCAGTGACTAAGAAGTCGCTGCATCTAGTAGAAGGGGAAAATCTAAAATATTATTCCCCTTCTTCCTGTTCGCAGCTGTCATGATCTTAAGGATAACTTCAAATTTCACTCCAACCCTTTAACCAGAACCCGCTTATCTTAGAAGGCGAATGTCAGAACACTTAGGCAGGCATTCCCTGTATGGTCTGCTGTTCCATAAATCCTTTCTACTGCAAAGTTTGAGTTATTATCATCTATGCAGAAATCCTCGTTTGAAATCTAATCCAATTTAGCGTTTAACCATGCAGTACTTGTTTGTTCATAGCTCTTTCTAGGAAGGATCAGTTTCATTTAGCCTCCAACAATCTTTCTTTGTTAGTGAAGTACTCAAGTTATCCGGATTTCAGCTGTTGCTCGTTTTTCTTTTTTTTTTTTCCCAAATTATTGGAGACATAGCTATCTCCAGAAAAACAGAATGCATTGGCTGTACAGAGAGCCCATTGTCCTGCCCGATCAAAGAGAAACAGAGAAACCGCCACCATGTGAAATGAAACATGGCCTGAGGCAAGCATGAATATGGTATACGCTGGTGTTTGTAAATGTGCTCTTGATCATCTGGAGTACGTGTAGTCTGTAAATCAGCTAATGATGAGTTAAGGTTGGCTCACTAACACATTTTGAGATAACAGTATTTTGGAAGGATAGTGTGATCTGATCTGTGACAAACAGTACAGGTATTCCTTCACTGACTTTTTTTGGGGGGGGTGTCTCCTCTGAATAGGTAGTGTTTATCTTTGTGTTTTCAACTGGTTACTGTGTACTAAGAGTTCAAAAGAAATCAGGAAGGAAATGCAAAACAATAGATGAGATAAGCAGCATCATTACATGTGTACAGTTACTGGGTTAAATAGCTGGGTAGAAGAAACTTCTTAGCTTTAGTCCTGGTAAAATCGGTTTGACTAAATTGAAAAGCAAGAAATGAAGCACTAAACTATTTTATAACCTAGCCTAGAGAAGGAAAGGGGTAGTGCAGTGAGTCTGCCTGTCAGTGGGGCTGGCAGGTTGGTAATAGCTCTAATAGTGAGGTGCAGAAAGTTTGTGTTGTCTAGGAGAGTCATTTAACGGGTCTAAAGTAGGTCTGAGGCATTGCTGAAGATAATTCCAAAAAGAAAGTGTTGCATATAGAAGAAAGATCCTGCAATGGACAAGGTTACAATGAGGTGCCCGACTTGGTGTGGTTGAGTAGGAAGGAAAAATAGAGCAAGAATCTCTTGTCCGGTACAGCAGGTGCAAAATGGAACAAGATAGGAGTGACCTGAGCGTGCGGAGTTTTATCATGGAGCTCTGAGCTGCGCATCTTCTGGTGTGCTGCTGCTTTCGTGTGGAATAGACTCTCTTTTGGGGCCACTTCAGTTAGTTAATGGCATGCAGAGCTATGTCTGCAAAAAAACTACAGCCAACAGAATGTATCTGTTCAGATTGTTTTCCTGGAATGTCCCTAAACAAAGGCTAATTCCCTGGAGGGAAATGCTTTAGTGTCCTTTTGCTCGGAAATCATCAGATTTCAGTCCAGTCTGAAATCCCGTAACTGTAATAAAATTATTCTTTCCTAAAGATAGTTGGGTTGCTTTCCACCCTGCTCAATAACATTCATATTCCATGGCACTGACTGTAAGGGAATGGTTTGAAGACAAACAAATGCCATGTCGTGAATGTGTTCTTACTTTGTCATGGGGAGACAACAGCCAATTAAATTAGGAAACAGGAGATTTTTAAAATTTTCTTATTAAAAATCTGCTAGTCCAATCGAAAAAAAAAAATGGCATTTTTAACTCTGCTTTTGTTGTTACTATGTTTTCTATGAGGTAGAAAAGGAAGTTAGGGACAGAACTTCAGTATTACTTCCAATTGAGATTCTTGAGAGTCTAAGTTTCTCCCAGTTTATTCATAACTAAGCAACAGCTTCAATTCATTTAAGATGCTTAAATTGCTTTCAAAGAAGTGTGAGTATTTCTTTAAATGAGATGGTATGGTGTGTGCGGGTGTGTACGCATGGACCTCTCATTTCTAATTTGTTCACCCCACCCCAGTCTCTGGAACTGGGATGGAGATTCAGGATTCTTAGTTACAATGCTCCTTGCTAGTACACCAAAGGGCTGCTTTACAAGATGCTGTCATCTGAAAGAGGAAATGGAGAACGGAGGTACAAGCTGTTCAGAGCCAAATAAATATCCCTGTGAAATATGCGTTGAGACACATGCTTCCTGTGGGCACTGCAGAGGCAGTGAGCCTGGATGGAGAGTGTTGAAAGAGATGGCTTTGTTCAAGAGTGCTGCTATGTGGGAAATATTAGATTAAAGGGGAACAACAGAACAAAACCACTTGAGAAATGTGTCTGCTGAACAAGGAAGAAAGAGACGTCAAGGAAGGTTGTGGGCTTGTTCTCCTTTCTTGTCTCGAGCTGCAATGGGCATCCATGTAACTCACTGAGACAAAGCTACCTGACTTGGGGTAGCACTGGGAGCTGGAGAGAAACCGAAAAACCACATAGCTATACAGAATCACAGAATCACAGAATCATCATC
>NW_010404328.1:0-5691 GCF_000710305.1 Buceros rhinoceros silvestris | reverse complement strand
GGAAGTTTTGGCTAACCCAGGACACCCTGGTCTTTGTCAGGGTGCCTGTACCTGTGCCACAAAGATTCACCTTGAGGAAGCAGAGTGTTTAGGAGAGGTCCCTGCTGAATGTTCCAGTATGCTTTGGACGTATTTATCACATGAACCCTAATGCATATACACGCCTGTATTCTGTATGGTGAGATATCTCTTACCTGGCCCAAAATGCATGTCAGGTTTATGAAGTTCTGACTTTCTAGGTCAGCTTAAAACACAAGGTAAATTAAATGTAAGATGGGATGTGCTGGTATGCTCAGCAGAACTTAATATATCTGTCTCTCAGGCTTAATTACTTTTTTTTTTTGGTAAATGAATTAGTAATAATTTCATTAAATTAATTGTATGATTTAGTATTTTTTAAAATAAGACAAGCAACTGATGAAGATTTATCTTGTATTATAGTGAATGCATTTTTTTCTACAGAAGTTGCCTCAATCTCTAGTAAAGCAATGAGAAGACAGAATGATCCTGCAAGATTTACTTCTGTTCAGCTGAAATGCTACTTAACGTAAGTCATATATCACCCTTTTGCCTCTTAGGAATGTGACAGCAGATTATGAACATTCAGGCCACCTGAATGAACATTCAGGCCACCTTACAACGGTGAAAGGAAAAGCTACAACCTGCAAAATATCTTCTCTGCAGATTTTTGTGGTAATTTAGTAGCCGAAATAGTCAGGTGTGATATAGAACCAGAATGACAAAATCAAAGTTCTCCTGACTAAAGTTTGGGTGTGGTCTGAATCTTACAAGTAAAATTATTATCATTGAAAACTCTAAGGAAAATGCATCATTGAAGCAAACCAATGATTTCTACAACTTAATTAAAAATAATAAATATTAAACAAATGGAACTGATAGGCATTATACCTCCAAGTTTATAAAAAGAACTTTACAAATAGCAAAAATAATGTAACGAAGCAGTGCACTGCTGTTGAACCCATCTCACATTAAAAACCTGTCAGGAACTTGATAACTGGCCCATATTTCCATAAACTATTTTAACACAGTGATATATTTTGCACATATTATTTTAACTAGGATTCTCAACATCTTGCTGCATTTTAAAACTCCTATATTTTTAACAGTACTGTATTTTCCCCCCTACTTCTTTAACCTTACACTTTCTCTGTTTCCCCAGGAGTCCTCTTTGATGCTCCACTCCAAAACAAAAGAGGTAAAGAATAGGTTATTTTCGTGTTCCCAGTTGTTTGAGTGAATATTTGCATGATAAAATGTTTTAGGTTATCTGATAAGGCTCATATCTCTGCGTATGTGAGCACCTGCGTGTCTCTAGGGCTGAAAGCAGAGGGGGACAAGGCGAGTACTCGACAGGTCTAGGTGGGTGTGTATATATGTGTGTGTGTGTGCACAACAGTCTGTATCAGCATGTGGAGTGGGGCTTTTTATTCCCAGGTGCCAGCACAGATGGTGAGACTGTGATCCAGAAACGAGAAATTGGACAGATTCATGAGCCCAGCTGCTGGAGAGATCCCCCTGTACATATGCATATATATGTTCTCACCTGTCCAGCCAGAGAAGGGAGCAGGAAGAGATCACTGGTGCTGTCCATGTTCATGTGTTTATGCTTGATCGTCTCTCCATGATCTATGTGGCTGGCTATAGGTATATGTAAGTATGTGGTGTAATATGTGTGCTCCACGTGTGTGCATCTACTTTGACTACATCTTCAGCCTCACCACTAGCTGTACCTGGGAAGATGGAGCTGCAGTAGCCTCACCACTCTCAGACTTTTGGATCCGGCATGATAATTTTTCCCCTGAGAATATGGGCTATGTTACCTGTTTTACCGTTGTCACAAACAAGATGTATCATATCCGTAACATATACATGTGCTCTGCGTGTGCATGCCTGCTGGGAATAGATCTTCAGAGCATCACTATTGGTTGGATCTGGGCACACAAACTGGCAGCAGCCTCTCTTCTCATGCTGTTGGATGAGGCATGATATATCTTCCTCTAACAGAATGGTTCTTCTCTCTCTTTGTTCCACCACAGTTTAAAAGCAAGTCACTTGTGATATCTGACATTTTCACTAGCAGGTATCTTCCATTTTTCCTTCTCTACCCACAGATGTATTGTACCAGAAATATGAAGCAGATATAGGAACTAGATGTTAGAAATGCACAGACAATTTCATCTGGTCTTACATATATCTCTCCTGCCAGAATGTATTTTTTTCTAGATCCCTGATTGAGGCTATGGTCTCATCTGTGTTTAAACAAAATGCAGTACACTGGGCCTTAATTTGTATTTTTGTTCCAGGGATTTTGCCATGGTAAAAATTATGAAAACTGTTGCTATCTTCTCTGTTCAAGGTACAGTTAGCTCTTTGTCTCAAGTGAAATTATCATCCTTCTGTTAGAGTGTTCTTCACAGGAACAGTGGTGACTTTTGTTCAAAATTGTTGGCTAGAGACTGCTTATCTAATCTTCTACAACTTAAATGATACCTGAACAGTAATAATGCATAAACTGCTGCTTGTTTTGAGGTGAAAAAGTGCAGTTCACACTTTTAAAATTAAATGCTTCAGATCTCATGCTATCAGTAATCACTATCCACAACTTCCACAAGATCATCACACACTTCAATATTCAGGTTTTCAAAACAGTCATGTATGTGATAAAATGCTTTCAAAAGTCTTGTGGACTAGTTTTAGTTCTGGTATTGGCACAACTGGGGTTGTGACTATCTTTCAGTTGTGCAAGGGCTCTCAGCAATAGGTTCTGCTGTTGCTGCTCTCGATGCTCCTAATGTTACAAAGAGAGAAAGGGGAGATAGAATGGGCATGAACAGACTAGGGGTGAGTTTTGGTGGATGACAATGGAAGACAAAATACTTCACGTGGGAGAAGAAATAGGGAACACAAGAGAGAAAGTGATCATAGAAAGTAGAGGAGAAATAAATTTTTAAAATGCCTTCTTTCGGATACTGAGGAACACATACATGCAGGTGAAGTGATATATACCTGCTGCATTTTGACTTTCACAAGTTCAGCTACCAGCCAGAAAAGATGCACACTTTATTCCAGCATGCATTTATCTTACTGGCCTTATCCTCATGGTATTGATCAGCTAATACTGCTAATAATAACTGTGGCTCTTAGTGTCTTGCAGAGCAAACCTTTCTGGGGAGCGCTTTTTTAGTGAAGTGAAGCAAATACTCTGTAGCTTGTGTAGAAACGTATTCACATTCTTTCTATTCCCATGCTACTGTAGCATTATTGATTAAAATGCTACATTCAGCAATATAAAGTGCATCATTTTGGTTGGGCTGTGATCCTGATCCACTTGGTGTTTGGTTAACCTAGTTATGAATAAAGAACTAAAGAATTGCAATATTTACACAAGAAACCCATCAGTTTGGTTGCATGAACAGCTTTTCAGCTCTTTCTGATAAATCACAGTAGCTGGTGCTGAAAAACAAGAAACAGATTGTTCCACATGCCCAAAAGTGAAAAAAGGTGAAAAACCAGGCTATTAAATTTTCTCCTATATGACCAAATCAATAGTTGTCTTTTTGCTTCGTTTGGGAAAATAAAAATTTTGATACAGATGTCATGGGGAGAGGGAAAAATACTTTCTTAAAAAACTTCCAAGATCTGTATTTTCAAAATAAACTAAAAGATGTTTATGTGTATTCTGAATGTCTTATAACAACTATGGAAATTTAGAGAATTGTAATCTTTTGCTGATGGATGGGATACAAAAGGGTTCATTAATCTCTCAAATTAAACATACATGCTGTACTCTAAAAAAATTCAATTTGCTTTTGATAACTTGAAAAGCTGAGTATTGTAAAAAATGCAGTTAGTTATTTCCAGTGGTAAGCCATAGTACCAGGAAACATGAAAAGGATACTCTGGATATAACCATCTAAAAAAAAAAAAATCTTTTTTCGGATCACTTATAATTAGCAACTTGGTAAACTACTCACTTACTCAGCTATTCTGTAAATAATATTAAAGAGATGGTGATAGTTGCTTTAGCGATAATAGCAGGGGCCACTGAAAAAAGAAACAAGACAACTGTAGTACTACCACTCTTGGAAGTGGACATAAGTCTTTGGATGAGTTGGTGTAAGGAAGTAGACAGGCTAGTCCAGGCTACTAGCCTCTCCTAAGGAGGGAAACTTGTCAGCCATTTTTATCTGGATCGGGAAAAGGAAACTGTAAGAGCAAAGGCTCAGGTTTTTGATAAAGGGGTGGCAGCCCCCCTCCTGATCAGAGATATCTAGCTGAAGCAGCAAAAGAGTTGGGAAGACAAGTATGGCTTCCTTCAGCTGGCTGAAAAAAGAAAGAAATAAAAAAATAAGAGAGAAATTGTCATGGTTTGAAAAAACCAAAAGGCAGCAAAAGCGACAATTTACCCTCAGGGGAGGTTTATCTCCTCTGAGAGCTAAACAGAAGAACTAAAGAGTTCAAACTGGGAAAATAATGGGAGGCTTTAACAACACCACTTACAGCCACGGACAAAGAAGCAGCAGGCTTGAATAGGGGGGAATGAAAATTAATTTTATTCATAACTGATGAAAACCACAAACCATCACTTAAATTTGGGTAGAACAGAAAGAAAAGAAAGAACAGTGACGTTAAATACATAAATACATATACCTCGCCCTCCACTCTACCCCCTTCCCTACTTACTATAAGCCCTCACATGCGGTTGGCGCTGGAGCAGGGTTGGGAGGGAAGAAACACAAACACAGTCCTTTTAACCTCTTGCATTTCAGTTCCAAGTTGATTTTTTCTGGACAAACTTCCTCTGCAATGCGTAGCCTCTCTCTGGCATGGCTGCAAAACTTGAGTCCCTGGGTTTCCAGGGGACATCTTGGCTTTCTCTCCCTGGCTGCAAAATGTGAGAATCACTGTATCTCCAGGGGACATTCTGGGTTCTTCTCCACTTTTCAGCAGGGCCTTCATTCTTGGAGCTTTGAACCCTTTTTCTCCTCCCTCACCAGCGGCTGCTGTTCGTGCAGAGTTGGGGGGGGGGTTTCCAGATCCCCTGTTCTGGTGCCTCCTCTTACCACCCCCCCAGTAATCAGCAAAGTGAAAAGTCTCCCTGCCACATGAAAGATCTTTACTGTTGCAGTTGCTGAGGTGACTGCTTCAGGAGTTCTCTCTTGGGGGGGGGGTTTCCAGATCCCCTTTTCTGGTGCCTCCTCTTACCACCCCCCCAGTAATCAGCAAAGTGAAAAGTCTCCCTGCCACATGAAAGATCTTTACTGTTGCAGTTGCTGAGGTGACTGCTTCAGGAGTTCTCTCTGAACTGAAATGTGCCCCCTGACCGAAGCGAAGTGATTTGTGACTTGTTACGGGTTTATTCAAAAAGATGTCGATTGACGTGGCTTGACTCCAGGGGCGGGTGTGAAATTGAAGCCAAGGCAGCAAAACCTCCTTTCGCTCACTAAACAAGGGAAGGGGGAGCTTTGCCCCCTCCTTGCCCTAGAGCTGAAATCCTAAACCTCAACATAAATTTATTTTCTTTTTTCTAGAGGACAAAGAAATCAACCATTTAGTTAACAGACCTGTAAGGTTGCCTTCATGGAGAATGGCTCGGCATAGAAAGAGGTATTATGTGATAATAGAGTGAATTAAATTGCCCAGAAAAGTGGCTTAGTTATATACACTAAT
>NW_010404327.1:0-4357 GCF_000710305.1 Buceros rhinoceros silvestris | reverse complement strand
CCTGGTGGGTGATGCAGGAAATAGTGATGTTCACTGTGTACCTCAGGAGAACCTGTCCCTGGCTGAAAAACCCTAAATGCATGTTTATGTACATGGCATGAAATAATTGGGGTGGAATGTCCTGGTTTGAGCTAAAACTTCCTTGTTTTGGGTAATGGATGAATAGAATTATTCCATGCAAATGCGATAATCCCGCATTTAATTGGTTAAGGGGGTCAGGTGAAACGTTACATCGGGAGCCTTTAAAAGCAGCAGGCTGGGGGAGTGTTCTCTCTCTTGACTTCCGGATGGCTGCACGAAGGAGAGCTCCTGCCGCGGAGCTGCTGGCAGACGGGCAGGCCTGACCAGGCCCGACTAGGCCCGAGCCGGCAATGACCAGGCCTGAAATCTGGGGGCTTACACCCCCAGAGGACCTGAGGATCACAGACTGTGAACTATTACCGCCGTGAGTCTCGTCTGGAATCGGGTGAGATATCCGAAGCTCCCAGCTGTTCGTGCAGGGACCTTTTCTGAGTTTTCTCCGTCTGAGAGCAGCGGGGTGTTCTCCCCACTTTTTTCTCGGCGCGAGAGGGATCTGACCAGGCCGGAGCAAAGCAAGGCCGCGCACTCCTACCTCGCTGTTGGCTGCCTGCCAAGAACTGGCTGCCTGCCAAGAACTGACCTTGAAAATAACAAACTGTGTAAATCTTTTCTTCTTCGTTTTTTTCCCCCTTTTTCTCCTTTCTGGGTTTGTGTGCATATACATAGTAGTCTATAGTGTGGATTTATTGTGTATTAAAAGTTTGTTTCAGTTTCCATAACACAAAACTGAGGTGTGAATTTCTTCTTTCCCCTTAAAACTTCTTCTGTCTCCAGTGAGACAGAGGAGAATTGTTAAGGAATTCGAGGGGTTGTTTACCTCGGCCCTCGACCCTTAACACACTGCAAGCAATTTGTGAAAAATATAATGGATACAGAGGGGTGGGGCTGTACTACATAGTCACGGTCTTCTTTTTGATAGGGAGTTTGTTTAGCACCACTGGCTGTAAAAACCTTCACGTAAATACATTTTTTTGGTATATCTGGTAGGTCTTACAAAAGATAAGGTAAACAGAATGTCAAAGCAATCTTTGTTCTTTGTTTGTAAGAGTTTTATACTGCTAAATGTGTCAATATTAACTAATTAATTCTCAAGGCACTGACGTTGGGATCAAACATGCCTGTAATCAAGCCACCACGACAATGGCTTTTGGTCACTGACTATCACACACGGTTGAATCTAGATAAAATTTCAGATTTCCTAATTGCATTAATTTTATCATTCTCTCAGAAGTTACTAAAAAAATCCTTTAAAACCTGGAAGCTGATCTCAAAGATGTATAATCTAAGAATAAGCAGTGAGGTAGGCTCTGAAAATACTGGCGTTCTGAACAATGTAGAAAAATCTGTTCCACACCAATGCTCTGTGCTTACCACACATCATTTACTTCGAAACTATGTCCTTTCAGATTTATCCCAATTCCTGATGCCAGTAGAGCTACTCTTAGAACAAGATCTAGACATGAAATACATGCTTTATGGCCTTAAGCCACTATGCACTGAATGGCCTAATTCAAGATTAGTCAATGGCCAGTTAAGGCTTTGGCTAAAATGAGAACATTTTAAACTCATCACCCTGGCTTTTATGCCACCAAAGGTTGGCAGCATGTCCATCTCTTTCCCTCAGTACTCCTGAATTGGACATCCAGTCTCAAGGAACCCAGCTGCCCAGCTAAGCCCTTTTGGGCCAATAGGCAAACACACAGGGTTTGAGGATCTGGCACTCTGTGGAATTAGTTAGTCTGGTGGAAAGGAAGAGAATTTAGAGGGATAACTTTGGGGATCACTTTGGGCAGAGGTAAATGACAGCATTACCAGTAAGGCAGCAGCAAGTTAGACTTTGTAATTTCCCAGATGGTGCTGCACCTTTATACAACAAATAACGTAAATTGCTGGTCTGTTTTTACCCTTCAGGCAGGTAACGCTAAGGTTCTTTCAGGGGCCTCACTGCTGTAAACAAACTGGAGAGAGATCTTCAAACAGTTATAACATGCAAAGTTGTCGCTTAATTATACGCTTGAGTTACACTACACATTGAGTGGCACTAATTGCACTGAAACTGCAATATTATTAACACATAGCTCGGCTACAATTTCATTTGTATACATAGTGTTGTTGACTAATTTCAGTGTCATTAAACGTTGGGTTGTCAAGGTAAGAATTTCCTAAAAGAGCTGTGCCTCATACAGTAGAGGAGATCATGGAGAAAAAACCAGCCATCTTTCAGAGCAAGACAGGTAATTCACTGCAGAGCCCCTGAACCTGTCCCTCTCTCGTTTCACCAGCGTATTTATTTTATGCTCTTGGGGAAAACAAAGCACAATCTGGGCAAGCTCACTGAAGGGCTTTGGCATTGCTAAAATAAAATGGCGGGTTGCAGGAAATGCCTTTTCTTTCTTTTTTATGCACAATAAAAAAGCTAATGAAAAACAGAGGGGAAGAGAGCACTGAAACAAAGAAATGTGGTAACCCTGAAGGAAAGGCATAAGGGCAAAAAGATGGTAATGAAATTAGAGAGAGATCTTGAGAGTCTGCAGAATGGGAGAGCAAAAGACACTAAAGGTGACTGAAAGAACCAAGAACAGAATGCCAAGGGTGGCGGAGAAAAGACAGAGCAGTGAAAAGAAGGTGGTTGCAGTGGGACAGGGACAAGTTTCCTGATGCAGTGAAAGCGTTGAAGAAAAAATAGGGAGAAAACTTGCTGGAGGACTACGTAAAGCTATCCCCCAGCTTTGTTTTCACCAATCATGTGTTCCCTAACTGAAAGACATCCATTAAACATTCTTAGTGTCTTTGGACAAATTAGAAGCAGAGGTTCAGAGCGTGGTTTACTTCACTTGAATTACCTGGAAGAAGAAGAAACATTTCCTCTGAAATTAATTTGTGGACTTAGTTCGGCATTTTGCTGACATATAAATCTCAGAATTTAGGGCTTTTCTTGTTAACCTTGATGTCAAGCAAAAATTCGCCTCCCTTCACGCATTACCATTCATTCCAAAATATCTCTACAGCATGTACAGGCATATGTATTTATACATATATAGATAAAATTATAATATATATAATACTACCACGTACAGGCTCATAAATATGACATAGTCTATATATAAGCAATAGTAGCATATCATAAAAAAAATCAACACACAGAAAATAGGCAGAAAGTCACCTGCCAAAAATTTCCCATCTTCATAATCTAACTCTTAAAAGACGAGGTAAAAATAATATACTCTTTCAGGGACAGATAAAAGGCATATGACTGCAAAGCCTTTATATGTAGGAGTATATTAATAAAAATAAGCATGAAATGCTCAAAGTCCTCCATTTCAAGTTTGCAAAATCGTTTCTTTTTGCTCCTGGATCTTCAAGAGGCTCCTTTTCAGCACTCATTAAAATGCACTTTTGAAATGCAATGGCTAAACAAAAAGCATGTTTTTCTCTTCTCAGAATGAAATAGGTTTGCCTGGCTTTAAAACTCATTTACAGAACTATTAAAAGAACTATTAAAAATGTTATTACAAATGTTTTGACAGTATGTCTGGAAAAATACGAAAATAGTTAATTCTAAATCTTCCAAAATTCATTAATAAAACTAGGACTATTATACTGAAATTTTAGAATGTTGAATGGACAGAGTGCACCAGAGACATTCAGCATTTTTTGAAAATGAGAGGATATTTTTGTTCAAATAGTCTTGTGTTGCACTTAATATGTCCTTCCTTTTCAAATGCGAGATGTATACAAAAATAACTGACAAAACTCGAAAACTGAAACATGAAGCAGTTGAGTTGGTTTTTCTGTTAGATTTGAGTGAGGATTTTCTTAGTAACTAGCCACAAACACAAAGGGAGACTCAGTTCCTTTGATGGAAAAGTTTGCTATAGTGGCAAGCAAAAAGTAATAGCTATACTATCTTTGCCTTCTTTCGAGACACGCAAAGAGCAGTTTATATTCTTCCATTGCCTTCAGAAGCTAACAAATAAAGTAAAAGAACAATTTTACTTATTATATCACTTTTCCAGTAATTGATTAGAGCCATGGTTGATTTAACACCTCTGAAAAACAAGAACGCAAGAACCAGCAGATTTTAAGCGCATGTCATGGGTTAGCAAAAGATCTCCTTTTTAAGAGAATTTGCTTTAACTATCCACTTATATTCCCTGCCATGTGATGTCAGTTGCATCTCCATTTTTTCATTGGTTAAAAGTTTTCGCGGGTCTGTTTGATTTTCGTGCAGTTGCTGCTTTAAAGAAAGCCGCGCTGTGCCTGCGAAAAGGCAGTC
>NW_010404326.1:20542-21038 GCF_000710305.1 Buceros rhinoceros silvestris | reverse complement strand
GCCCAAACCAGTCTGTGATTCTGTGATTCTAGTTTTGTACACAATGTAAAATACCATTTTAATTCCCTGATCCCCACTTCAGATAGCGAGCAATGGGGGAAAATATGTGATTTTGAAACAAAGTTGGAACACAGGAGATGGGAAAGAGAAGGAAAAGGCGAGAAGGAGAGAAATGATTGAGCCCTGGCCTCTGTAAGCCAGTTATGGGGCTGGGTAGGAGATAGAAGTCAGGTGAAGGATCTGTACACTGCGATGGGAAGAATGTCCTTCCTCCCATATTATCATAGAATCAGGAGCTCAGAGGGCACTCGGAACCCCGTCCAACCTCACATGGGATTATGCCAGGGATGGGGCTGCTCCCACCTCTGGGGGCAGCCTGCGCCAGGCTCTGCCCACCCTCAGCACCAACAATCTCTCCCTTCTCTCTGCTCTGACTCTCCCTCTGGCAGTGGAACCACCAGCCCTTGTCCTGTCCCCACAGCCCCTGCTGGACAGC
>NW_010404326.1:2156-20423 GCF_000710305.1 Buceros rhinoceros silvestris | reverse complement strand
CAGCACTGACAGGCTGCACTCAGGGCTCCCCAGTCTTCTCTGGGGCGGTGCTGTATTGCTCAGAAGACAGCCTGGAAACTGGGAAGGGGGAGATGGAAATTCCAGGGTGACTGAAATAAAAGGGCAGAGAATGATTGGGAACTAGAAGAACAGCATGCATCACCTCCTGGGTAGCCCTGTTATGGGATAGAATCACTTTAAAATTTTTCGTATAAAAACTCTCCGGTGATTAGGTATCGCAGTCCTCTCACTGATGCATGTGAGAGCAAAATAAAAAATTCAGGTTCTTTGCTACAAGTTTTCATGTAATTACACCAGCACATTAGGGGGCAGATTTTCAAAGCTGTGCTAAGAAATGCAGCCGCGTCACCTCCCTTTCAAGTCAGTGAGAATTGCTCAGTTCAGCCTCAGCGCATTGCTTTCAAAGTGCAGCCACCTTCTCTTTGGGAGGTGGAAAGTGATTTTTTAATCCTTTCTTTGAGAAGTTTTTTGGTTCTTTAGGAGACTTTCCCCTTTCTGCTTTGTATTTCACAATTTTCGCCCAAATCGCTGTGCTAGTTACAGGGGTTTTTCTCTCTCAGACTGTGTTTACGGTGTCCTTTCAGAGGACTCTTACTGACATCACAGGATTTTTGCTCTCTCCTTTCACGGTCAGAAATATTTTTGCCTCTGTGTTTTCTACTTCTGGCTTACGGGTGTAAGTCATGCTTTACTCCAAGGAAAACGCAGAAACTTGTTTTGGAAATGACTATCCATGCTGCTACATTAATGCTGTTCCTACATTTGAATTTAATTGAGGTTGAATTGTTAAAGCTGTGTCAGCATTTTCATTGCAAACCGCACCGTAACTGAGCCGCTCCCCCCCAAATACTCATGATACCATCACCTGGCATAAAAAGGATAGGAAATGAAAACAATCTGCGCCAACAGAGGATTAACGGAATTTTATTCTCTGCTGTGCTTTCCCTCAAACTCCTCTTGCAGCAAACAAGATGATGTATTTCTCCCAGATTTTCAAAGCTATGGTATAAATAAATCTTATAGGGGTTTTTTGTATTGTCCCTGCAGTTAGAAACTGTTAGAAATGCGCAGCAGTCGTTTGCCTGGTTGTAGAGAAGATAATATAAAATCATAATGGCCCAATTATTCCACTGAGAATGCTACTAATGAGGATATTTCCATAATATAAGATGCTGCAGAACTGACAAGTAACAAGAAATAAGTTAGCTGGGTACTGTATAAATACAGCGGGAAATTATCAAACATTTGCCTGATTTTTTTTAATGCTTCAATTTAAACTTAATGTAAGGATATTTTATCTTGCCATTTTAAGCCTCCAATTACAGTTACCACCCTTTGGCATCTAAATCACAGCCTGATGAGACTTATTTTTATACAAGGAGACATCATACAAGGAAAGGTCAGGCTCGACGTAATTCTGGCTTTGTTTTACTGTTTCAGCCTATCATAATGTGAAATTTTATCAAACTCTAATCATAATTTTATTTTTTTAACGTATTTGAGAGAATAATTAAGGCCAAATACCATGTTACCTAAATTAAAGGGAGAAAGATGAATCATTTCTTTCGCTTCTGTCTCGGGAATCTAGGGCAACCACGACAGGAGTCATAACGGCAAACCACGCTGCTCTTTATACGAAGGGAGAAAACCACC
Source organism: Buceros rhinoceros silvestris (assembly GCF_000710305.1). Classification (NCBI taxonomy): domain Eukaryota; kingdom Metazoa; phylum Chordata; class Aves; order Bucerotiformes; family Bucerotidae; genus Buceros; species Buceros rhinoceros. The sequence continues at coordinate 18,749 of NW_010404326.1, read as the reverse complement.
ACATTTCCCAATACAAGTTACTTTAAATATTGCAAAACATTTGGAAATAATCCCTCAGCCGCTTCTTGCAAAGACTGAGATTAATGAGCTTAGGCCGGGAGCCGCTCGCTCCTCTGCACGTTGAAGGAGAAATATTCCTTATGCCCCCAATTGCAGAAGTAATCGAGGCCCTAACTGGAACTGGCCTGACTGGGAGGCAGCGGCCACGAAGCTTTTTAAAGGGCTGGTTTGAAGGTATTTGTTCCCGTTGCTCTCTGCCTCCTGAGGTGTCTGACTCTCACCACTGCTCTATGTGAAGGAAAGACTCTGACGACCAGCAATCTGTGACAAAAACATGTTCCCGCTGCATTGTGGTGTGCTCTGGGGACACACCAGTGTCCACCAGTCTAGGCTGGTGTGCAAGACCGCCTGCAGAGGTGTTAGCTCGGGAGCATGCTGCTGACCCCGCTTCCTCGCGTCTTACAAATACCCACATGCAGAATGAGACCCATTTTTAAAGGGATTTTTCTGGCACAGCACCCACAGGTGACCTGTGCTCTGCTGCATCAAGAGCTGGAGACCAGGACACCAGAAGTGGCCAGAGCTGGAGGCCAGGACACCAGAAGTGGCAGGAGAAGGCTGGCTTTAGGCACCTGAACCACTGCCCCAAAGCCCGTGGCAGGATACATGGCTGACCTCACATCTCCTGGGCACCGAATTCATCCCCAGTCACCGAGGAGCCTTTTCTCATCACAGTCAGAAAGCCTCAGGGGTAGGTAAAGTACATTGGCCAGTACACAGATACCATCAAAAAAACATCGGTGGAATTTAAAAAAGCCTGTGGAGTTGGCACCACCTGAAGGGCCCCCGGTCTGCCTCAGGTCCCGTATCACACAGGCTGCATCTCACAGCACCTGGTTTGTAGTATTTGTCTGGAGGAAAACGGCAGGAGAGCTTCCCTGCTAAGGCAGAAGCGGACTTGCTGGCGCAGCTGAACAGGCCCTGGCAGTTTCACGCTTCATTATTTCCACCAAAAGGAACACAGTACTTACTCGCTGGAAGCTTATCAAGGCCCTCAACTTCTGCTGAAGTTCAGTAATTCCAAGTACTCTTTTCTGCAGAGAATTTTAAACTTTCACTGAACTCTCATGTTAAAGTAAATAAACCATCTTAGTCTTCTAGCCACATTATGCATAAAAATGAAGGTAGAAATAACACTTAAGAATAAAACAGCCATGGGGAGCATGGATTTGATGACAGATTGAGTCGTCATCATCTGGCTTAGCACTGAACTCCATCCTTACCCCGGTGTATCGATGATCCGCCTGAGCACGACAAGAGCAGAAGAGAGATAAAGGGAGGTAGAGGTGTTTATATATATATACATATAGAATCCATATCATTCAAGTGGCCACCTCACTCCAGGAAGGACATTGAGGGGCTGGAGCGTGTCCAGAGAAGGGTTGAGCCTGGAGCAAAGGAGGCTCGGGGGAGACCTTCTGGCTCTAACTCCGTGACAGGAGGGTGGAGTGAGGTAGGGATCAGTCTCTTCTGCCCAGAAACAAGTGACAGAACAAGAGGAAATGGCCTCAAGTTGCACCAGGGGAGGTTGAGGTTGGCCCTGAGGAACAATTTCTTCCCCGTTGGGGTTGTGCAGGCGTGTCCCAGGCTGCCCAGGGCAGTGGTGGAGTCCCCATCCCTGGAGGGGTTTCCCAGCCCTTGTGTCGAGGTGGTGCTGAGGGACAGGGGGCAGTGGGGACCTGGCAGTGCTGGGGGAACGGGGGGACTCAAGGAGCTGAAAGTTCTTCTGTGATTCTGTGAAAACAATCTTCTGCTGTTCTTTATTCTACTGGAAATTTTTCCAGTAATCGAAATAGCTGTAACAACTGTTGCGACAAATCTATATCCAAAGCAGACAGGGGCTGCATGCTGCTAGATAAACTTTTCAATAAATACTTATGAATAATAAATGCAGTTACATAAATCCAGACGTGTTTTATGTGATTTGTGAACAAAGGAGAGCTGGATTTATCACATCGCTTGACAAACTGACGTGAGGATGAGGTTTCTGATTTAGCAAAGCCCTTAAGTATGTTTATAAACTCTGCCACGTTCCAGGTGTGATTAATTTCTCAGTTAAGCACATGCTTTGAGGATTCCACTACCCACAGCACCACAACATTCCTCTCAAAATGCAAATTAAGCCTTGCACGGGTTTTCAGTTGCATCTTCTCATTCAGCTTATGGCTCTGGCTGAATTAAAACCTGGTGGCTTCAGTTCCTATGGAAATGACAAAGAGAGTGACTCAGTCCTCCACTGCTAGAAGATCCTTGACTTCCCTTGAGGTAAACCAGCAAACCTCAGCCCAGACAAGTCAGAGGAAGGTAAGAACATGGCTCTACAGCTCTGCAGGACAGGAGTGAGAGACACACTGGTCTCACACCTCTGCTCACAAAAACATGCCCATGCAAGAAATCGGTGGAGTTTCAGGGACTTATACCAGCTAAGGATCTTCCCAGCATTCTCTGCTGTCCATCTGGACTCAAATACAACATGGTGCATGAAGGAATGCTTAGCAAACTCATCAGAAAAACTCATAATAGCAGAGGGGTTATTAAAATCATTCATTAACATTGGCTTTCCAGACCCAAGACTAAATGCCCTTGATTTGGCTGCAGAATTAACACCATCCACCACTGCTGATCCATGTTCCACTGACATTGTGGAGTTAATAATTGCAGTAACGGCACATCGAAACACAGATAAACAAACTCTCAGGCATTTTTCTACACAGGTGAGGGTCTGTCCTTAAGGAAAGGATGTGGAGGACGTTTCTCAAACACTTTGAAATCAGCACTTCTAAGCTACAGATAAAGCAGCCCCCGGTTTAAGATGAAAGTTTTACCAGTCTTCTCACCTCCCAGCTGAAGAATGGGTAGTTTTTATGAAGCCTGGTATTCTGGCTTCCATGAATTTCAGATCTGCAGATAGCAGACATCAGATTTTTCTTTCTCATGCTTGGAATTCCTCTCCAAACCTTCAGAAGCATTGCGTGAGCATCCTGGTGCTCTTAGGGACATTTTCAAAACTGTTACACACAGCACGTACTCACTGTGCCTAGTAACACCTCTTAATGTCGACGTGGTAGATTTGCCGGGAGTTCTCTTTCCCCAGTGGTGGGTTCTATCCAGGGACTACGTGACATATCCCTTTCCTATGGGGTTTTAAGAACCTCTTAATGCTAAGTAAAATCCCACTTCACATGGCTGCTCCCGGGGTGAGGCCCCATCACAGGGCACGGGTCTCTCAATCTGTTCTCTCAGCAGGAGCAGATGAGATGATCACAGGGCAGAGCTCGCTCAAGTGATGGGTCTGCTGTGCAATGTCTGGAAAAGAGATGGATTGAGGGACCTCAGGTAGTGAAATCTGCAGCCATTGAGAAGCTGTTGAGACAATGTTCTGCTATTTGGAGCATCCACAATCTTCTTACTGTCCCCAAGGACAGCCCCCATGCCTATAGCCATTCAAATGCAGCGTGAGGCACCTTCTCTTGTACACAGGCAAAATACTTCAGGCTAAAATATAAGTGATTCCATTCTTTTCAGAGGCACTGATGTAACATTTTGATTCTCAATCTGCACCGAGTGAGATAGATACACACTCTTGTTATACCTGTGCACCCCCAAAGATCCGCAACCAGCAGATGACAACAGATGGAGTGGGGATGTTTCATTTCCATAATCTGAGGGCAAAGCAAGTGACAGTTAAACAGAACAGGGCTATGCCTGCATACACAGAGACAGCAAATGGTCACCTCGGGAAGCGTAAGACACTCCCAGTCAGTAAAAACAGTGAAAACTCTGACAACCTCATGAGCAATTGCCCTGCAAACAGCAATTTTTAAATTTTTGTGGCCTCTTGTTTATATCAGATCATTTCCATAGCTTGGAGAATGCGGCCAGGTAAGATTTCCCAGGTGGAAAATTATTTCTTACAAAAACATCTATCGTCTTGGGATGACAAGATTAAAGACAACAACACCCTTGTCACGTTGTCCATGGCAGATCATCACTAGGGACAAGGTTGTGTGCTTTAGGGGACATCCTGCTTCGAGTGAAACAGCACCAGATAATAGTCCTGAAATGGTATTTTTCCTCCCAGCGACAGCTCCCTGAGCAAACTCTGGGCTCTGACGTGGGCCAGAACACTCGTGGGGGGGTTCTTTGGTTTATTTATGGATTTTCTGGTGAGAAAACGGCAGATTCATGCATTTGGGCAAGATTTGAGAGAAGAGCTGCTGCAGTCTCAAAAAATTATTAGTACTTAAGCAGTATAATGAAACCAGCAATTTTCTCATCACTGCCTTGAAACCATTAATTTAATCACTGTGATATTATCTCTCTCTATAAATAACAATAAAAACACTTTTGAAAGTAGATACGTATTTTGTATGTTGAGAATTTCATTTCCTGGAATGAAATGAACCCGTATCTGTTCCTTTTTCATCTAACCTAAATGAGATAAAACTGATCTAATCCAAAATGAATCAATCAGCATGTGCCCAGAATCATTCTATAACTGTCAATAAAGAGGTGCTATAGCTGCTTGTAATTTCCATGGAAAAGCAATATATTATCGCAGCTTTATAATGAAAAATTGCTTTACTGTATCATTATTAACCTGCTCATTGAAAGGAAAGCGTCAAACGTTGTGAAATATTGCCAGCCAAGAGGTTTGGAAAACAAAGTGCCTGCGCTGTGTCTTATGCAAGCATTCATCACGTCGTAACTGAGGTCACGGCAGGAAAACAACCAGGGAAGACTCACGGAGATATCCTAAGCCATGTCACCTGCCAGGTGCTTATCTCAAAGGATACTCGCTCCCAAGGAAAACACGTTGTGACGAGAACAGCAGCTTGATTATGCTTGTTTGGTGTCCCCAAAGTCCTCCGTTAGCCCAGTTCTCAGGACAGCAGGGCTTTGCTTCCACCCAAAAGGCTAGACGTGGCCCTTTAATCTATCGTTACATATTTTCTCAGTGTTCAGATGGTCTCAGCTAAATCACAAGGTTGATTTCTGTCTCTTCACAAGATCATGACCGCTGTCCTTTACCAACGGATGTAATTCCTCCCTCTTTAAACCCAGTGAGAATCGGGGCGCTTTGGCTGCCTGTTGCGTCCCACTGTCATTATAACTGCCAGGATCCCAGCCAGGAGAAGGTCTGGAACGCTCTTTTAATGATGGTGACACGCTGATGGATTGGGGTATTAACCTCTAGCTGTAGCTACAGAAATAATCATTTTTCTTCAAAATCTCTCTTACACATGCCTTTTCTACCAGACTCCTTGGCTTCCCCCAGTTGCTCCTGCTCCTGTTAACGGGACACACACACCCCTGAGCAGGACAGGCTTTGTCTGCTGCCTTGAACACGGGAGGTTCCTTTTGGGAAGAAACGAGCACAAGGGTTTTTTTCAGGCCACCACACTAAGCAAAGCGATGGTGACAACAGGTGCTTTATAACCACTGATTTAAAATGTCTCAGTAGCAACCCAGAGCTTTTTAAATCATACCAGCCTTGGCTAGCGTGCCCAACCTCACTCTAGCTGTTCATTTTATGTCCCTTCCAACACCAGCAGCCTGCATCACTGCAGAAACTGGCACTGCCGAGCACAGAGCTTCCTTCCAGGGAAGGGAGCAGTTTTTGTGCCAGAGATCAGGGCTGCAATACGTGCTGCTCTCAACAGCAGAGCCGTGAGACCAGAAACAAGACAGGCGCCAGCACTGGCACAGCCGCCGTTGTGGACTGCAGATGCCTTCACTTGCTGTCGGGCTGAACTCCAATTTTGTTTCTAGTTCAGGTTCTGTCACAGCTTTCGTTTCTGTGCAGAACAATCAGCTTTGAACAGGAAAACTAAGCAATGGGATTTAAGCTACCAACGGTCTGTGGTCAGTCTGGGAAGAGCTGATGCCCTGGGGAGCATTGCTAAAGACCCCAGACGCGCCTAGCAAGTAACTCTAGACAACACTCCCTCAACATACCCTCCAAAAACGGCTCTCACTTCCTTAGTGCTTCTTCATTTGGGAATAAGATATCTCATTCCAAGCAACATCCTGCCTTGCCATGTTTATAATCCCCTCATTTCATTTCTTCCATTTCATTTCTTCAAGGAAACCAAAAGGTTGTCCTGACCCCAGGTGGAAACACATCCTATGGTGGAATGAGGTCAACAATTTACCCTCAGCCGGTATCTGGAGGCACATCCACCCCCTGCTGCAGAACAAAAAGGTATTTGACTTCCATTGGAGAGCTGCCTACCAGATTATTCTACCAATTTATTGCCAAAAGCTGTGAGGTTTTTAATTCTTAAGCAGGGGACAGCCGTGTTTTATGGCTGCAGCCTCAGGGGTAGCCCAGGTTTCAACCTTTACAAACCAATGGAAACAGGAGTCTCTGTCTTCAAAATGAGCAAGGGATTTTCTCTTGATTTCAAAGCCAAACCCTATTTTTGGAAATACAGGGGAAAAAAAGTACTTGAAATACCTTTCATTATTATCACTCTCTTAGTGTTTCGAAGGTCACAGTAATATACAGATCGTGTCTCCTTTTTAACCTCTAGATCTCACACCACAAGCAAACCACAAGTCTCATTTCAGAAGCTGAGGCGTAAGTGGTGAGATGATGGAACCAAAATCACAGGCAAAGTAGTTAAAAACTGAAAACTGCACCCGGCTCTCAGCAGCCCAACCTGATGCCATTGCTCTGAGCACCCTCTCTCCTAACTTCACCCACACAAATGCTACGGTTTAAAAATACACCAACACAACAAAGTTTCTCTTAAAAATACAGCAACACAACATCTCCCAAGACTAGCTTCATCACTTCCTGTTGACCACTGGCTGCGGCAAATATTAAAAGTCTCTCCACAGGCCAGGTTTCAGTTCTCAGATTTAAATGAACTCGTCTGTCCCCGTGCAAGCAGGAATACCTCAGAGACATGGCTGACACGATGATTGGTCTGACATTTACTTAAAGAGAAACTGTGAACAAATACTTCCTTTTTTTTTCCCCCCACATGAAGCTGTTGGTGCTGCAAGTCTTTTTTTGTAAGTGTTGACAGGATCAAACACCAGACATGAAGTCTTGGCATAGCCTTGTAGCTTCATAGAATGTCTCAGCTGTAAGGGAAGAGCTGCGTGTGGTTTTCACCAGCTGTTGATGCGTTCATCCCTCACATCCCATTTGCAGTGGTGTCCAGCGACAGGACAAGGGGCAACGGGCACAAACTGGAACACGGGAAGTTCCACCTGAACATGAGGAGACACATCTTTGCTGTGCGGGTGAGGAGCCCTGGCCCCGGCTGCCCAGAGAGGTGGTGGAGTCTCCTGCTCTGGAGAGATCCCAGACCCGCCTGGACGCCACCCTGGGCACCTGCTCTGGTGACCCTGCTCTGGCAGAGGGTTGGGCTGGGTGAGCCCCAGCCAGTGTGGGATTCTGGGAGTCTGTGAATCCAGCAGTTGTGCTGATAACACATGGCACTGGTAAACCACTGACCACACAGCATTTCACAAAGGTCTTTGTAGAGGTGGTAAAGCCCACAGAGAAAGTGATTTTCCCAGGAGAATCCCAAAGACACCAGGTAAGACGTGATGAACACCAGAGCTCTTGACTTCCAGCCTGGACCATGGTCAGCAGGTCTGACTGCAAACCTCGGGGTGAGAACGTGGTTTACTCACTGCGAGACGGGAACACAAACAGCACTGCTTGTTTAATGCTTTGGGGATGGGAGACCTCGCAGCACTGTCCGTTCTGCTGGTGTCACGTAACACCCGGGCGTTGCCATGTGTGTTGATCTAAGACTGGGTATTTAATTGCATTTTCAAGAATTTACAAAATTACTACCTCAGATTTGTTCCTCAAAGAGATTCCTTTATTCTGCCTTTGCCTGCTCCATCCTCCTGGTACTGCTCATCCTCCAGAACATTCTGGTTCCACCCAAACAGAAGCATTTGTGTTTTACATTAAAAGACCGTTTTTTCTTGCAATGTGATTCTACACTAGATTTTTTTTTATCAAGCAGTTATCAACAGACATTTTAGCCCAAACCCAGCAGGGGTGGGAGGAGAATTTTGGTCACCTCCAGAAGCCAAACATTTGTTGTGATCTCAGTGTATAACCATTCCCATGGTCAGCACTGGCTGACGTGCCTGAATACAGCAATTTTAATACCTTTTCATTTGTGCTGCTCTATTAGACAAGGGCTACACATCCAGCATCTGAGCCTGCCAAAGGCTTCGTTTAAACCTCCCACTTACTGTCACTGATTAACGGGTTGTTTTTTCCAGGACCTGCGCCTCTTCTTGCTTTATCTTCAAACGCTGGCTGTTCATACGCTTTCTCAAAAGCCATCAGCAGTCTCTGCTGCTTTGTTCTGTTCAGTGGGCAACATTCACGTTCGAACTGACTTCTCTTGCTGTGGGCAACATTCCGTGTATTCAATGGCCAGGAGTCAGCCAGGCAGAGACTCCAATACTCTCATATAGAATCTTTTTCATGTTAAGGTATCCACCCACGGTGAGGACACATTCAATTTTTACTCTGTGCTTGTAAAATTCAGGAAAAGATTTTGTGTTTTTCTGGTTTGCAGTAATTTTTTTAAAAAACTGTTTATTTCTTACTTGATTTTGAGTTTCAAAAGATGAGTGGAACTTAGGAGCTGGGTGTAGTGAAAAATAGTGCAAGGTAACGTGGTCAGCACCTTGCAATCGTGCCGGCTTAGTAGGATAAAATAAGCGTTGCCCGGTGAGCATGAGACAAATGGATGACGATCAGCTTGCTGGCAGCCTACCAGTGTGCCAGGAGGAAGGTGAGGTAAGGGCAGAACTTATTGTCACTTGCTCCAAGAAGAATTATTCCCTCGATGAAGTTGGACAGCTCTAGAACATTTAATGTATGTCTGAGGAAGTTTTTTATTCCTCTTCTTCTTCTTTCAAAAAGATCACTCACCCATGGAGGTTATTTTCCTTCTGGCAGTCTTGGAATGATGCTAAACCCCATAAAACCGAGAAGGTAGGAGAAAGATGGTCAGATGCGGAATATATCCTAGCCTGGGCTTCGAGAAGACAGCCAGCTGCTCAAGGGTAACGAGATGAAATAGTTCATTTAACAATTCACCAAGTGTTTTTCCAAAACAGGAGGGAAAAGGCCGACAGGCTGGTTTTGGTTTTGATTGCAGGAGCCAGCTCTAACATTGAGGAGAGGCAGCGAAGGGGAATTCTGCAGGGAAGGTGGCTAACCAGAGCATTGACCTGTCTCACTCGCTCTCCTGGATTTCTTCGTGCACTGCAAGTCGCTGACACTGAGTAAACTCAACACACTCCTCCAGGTAACATCTCAGTATTTCGCACTTTCTGGTAAGTGAGGCAGAATTCCCGGTAAAAGACACTGTTCTGGGCAGTTGTACTGATTTTCTTGCAATTACCTGAGGTGAGTGATTACCTGGGTGCAATAGCAATGGTGTCTTTGCTGCTTGGCTGAGACATTTCCAGCTTATCTCGGTCTCGTGGGGCACATACCCGAAGCGGACACGTGGTCTGTAAGAGCGACACAGCAAGTGCACAACACTGCTGCCACCATCCCCCTTTGGACTCGCTTCTGTTTGCTGTCGAACCAGTTACACATGAGGGAGTGGAGGGAATTATACTGGGGACTGAAGGAACACCGGCGTCAAGTCAGTGTAACGGAGAGCGGGATTAGGGGCTTATCTCTGGCGGAGGCTGCAGTATTAACGGCCTGGGATTAACTGAGCTCCTGACAAAACCCCAGAGGAACACAACTGCGGCTCTCACAGAGCACAGGAATGTAGAAAATATAGAAAATGTGGAAAATGCAGAAAACAAGCCCTTTATTAGTGATATATTATACCTATCCACAGCCCAAAGCCATGGTGTCGTTTGTGACTGCGACCGCTGGCGAGGCCTGTCCTTAGACATGCCTGGGGTCTGCTGAATCACGGAATCGTTTGGGTTGGAAGAGACCTTTCAGCTCCTCGAGTCCCCCCGTTTCCCCAGCACTGCCAGGTCCCCACTGACCCCTGTCACTCCACACTACCTCCACCCTGAAAAGCCGAGCTGCTGCCTGCAGGAAGAGGGTTCTTCCTGCTGCAAAGGAGCATCTCGCTGCAGGGCATAGACAAACCCTTCCTGATAAATCCTAATTTAATGCGTTTCAACCCAACTCATTTAGGGAATTATATTTTAGAGACGTGTATTATATTGCTGCACTATCCCTTTGAGGAGTACAACGCAAGCGGGATAATTTCCTCCTGACTGCTGAAGAAGGATTTGTCTCATAAACCACACAGTGCTGTGATTGGGATATTTTTCTTTGCTGCTTCCAGCCTAGCACCGTGTTCCTTTGTCAATCATACAAAACATGCCCCCGAGCTCACCACAGGTGCCCGTTGTGCTCCGCGATAGGCAGAGACATTTGCCAATGCTTTAAAACATAAAGAGGGGATCGTCTTTCGGTTTTAGTCAAACTCGGTTTTCTTGCCTTCTTCGTCTTCTCCAGTATTTTGGTGGACCCAAACCCTAGTAACTGCTACAGGAAAAACAGGGGTTCAAAAATCTGGCGATTGTCCTGGCAGACACATCCACGGGAGTGAAAAGTCTGTCTTTATCTGCCTACACACTGTCATTCCCAAGCTGTTCCGTGAGCTGTTTAGCCGTAGCTGAGATTCTGTGCCAGCAGCTTTTGAAATACTTTATTTCACTCTTTCTATTGTTGCAAGTGAAAAAGAAAAAAGGCAGTTCTCCAGTGTCCAAATTAAGAACCACTCCACTGCCTTTTGTCCAAAGCCATTCATAGAAGTGGTATAAAACGTTCTAATTAAATGGAAGGCAGCACATCGTATATCATCTTTCTAATTTCAGAGCTCACCTTATGCTTATTAACAAACTAAAATAAAATTCTGTAGAAGCTTCTGCCATCAAACCCTGTTGTAGCTGCATTTTTATGGATAGTTCTTCATTTTCCTTAGTAGTTCAGGATGAAATTCAACCTTTCCGTTTTACTCCTGACAAAACAGGCGGGCGGTGTGAGGGTATGAGCAGCGGCATAAGCTGTGGGCAGCACAAGGTGATGAGGATGTTACCTCCAGCGTACGGCGGCTGCAGAAGTGCAGCCCCTTTACATGCAAGGTCAGAGATTGACACCGCGATGTCTCAGCTCATGGGGGACTTATGGTTTCCACAGTGTCACAGGGATTTTCCTTCGCTTTCCCAGGAAGAAAAATTATTATTTTTTTTTTTAATCTGGTATGTCTAGTAAATTGCCTCACTTTGCCAGCCCAGAGGACTGACCTTTGTGCCAGCTTCAGGTGATGTTTCTGACAGAAACACGGGCTCCAACAAGAGGAATGACTGACCCCAGCAATGTTAACTCCTGGCAGCTCGGAGCAGCTATCACCAAGGTTTGGAGCTCTCGCTAGTGAAAAGCAGGATCTCCTCTTGCTACTCAGCACTCTCCTTCTTTTCAGGGCTGATGCTGGTGATCGGCCAATACCAGGAACTTGTTGGTCTGTGTTACGGTTTCCACTTATTCCCCTGACATACAGGCAGCACCCGCTCTCACCACACACTGTTATCTTCACAAGCCTTAGAGAGGATCAGAGGTGTCTCCAGCAGCTGAGCCCACTGGCCCCAGAGGCAGAAATTCATCAGGTGAAGAAAATTTAGACCCTATCAAAATAACAATAACAACCCCGCAGAAGTTGATGCCGGTGCCTTGATACATGAACCACATTCATACAAGTTTGTAGACTGCCTTCACAAGGAGAAAGGAAGGCTTCGTGACTGCAGGAATCCAGGGATCTGCATGCCAGAAACATTTTTTTGCAATAAATTCTGTCAAAGAACTCCTGTGTTTACGTTGTGTCTGCCTTTCATCATGGAAATCTGTTGTTTGTGAAAGAATCGCACCTCGTCAGTTCCGACAGAGCCAGCCTATGGACGTGTTCATTATGGAGGCATTTCTTTATCACCTGGTTTGTCCTGTTAGTCATCTGCCTTTACTGCTTTTCTTTCCAGAGAAAAAGCCACAGGCACGGGGAATTGACTCTCAACACTCTCCACAGTCAGGCTGCGGGGCTGGGAGTTTAGGCTTCCTTCACCAACACATCACACACGCCATATGGGACCACGCCAGACCTGCAGGCTTCCTCGGAAAAGCATTTACCTGCAGTTTGCAAGGCCAGGTCTTCCGAAAACCGATCCCCCACATCCTGTTGATAGTGCTGTGCAGGGAGATGATCCTTTTACATCCATCTACATACTGAAAAGGTCAGTGATGAAATAATCAGTATTAAGGGTGTTTTATTGCTGCATTCAAGTGAAGCGTAAAACTGTGTGAAGCCACAAATTCTTTTTTTCCTTTTTAACTTCATGCCCACATGCCTGAGACATCTACATGGACACGTAATGCAGTGCTTTAGGATAAGCCAGGGGACTGGGAAGCATCTTCATATTATAAACCTTTCTGATCACTTATAGGCACAAAAAAAGGGAGGCTGACGTAAAGCATGGGTCAGGCTCATCATCTAAAATCTGTCATTAGTGCAAGGGTGTGACATTTGCATAATAGCTGCCTCTTGTTTTCAGACACCGTTAACAGGATACAAGCCCTCCTGATAGGTTTTGAATTTCATTACTGGTTTATTTAATTTACTATATGCAATAATGCACCTGATGCTAAAAATATTTATAAATTTGCATCCAAGTGTGATTATCCCGAACTATGAAGGACTAACTCCTCTGCTTGTGCAAACTGGTGTAATTCCCTGGACCTGCTGTGATTTCCCCCGGCTAACTGAAAGGTAAATGCAGCCGCTTTGCTTCCCTCAGCTGAAGTAACAAGCTCTGCAAGGCTGATGTGCCTTCAACATCTTTCTCCTGCTCTGTCACGGTCAGATCAGTCAGCTGTGGTAAAAGACACAAAGATTGGCACTCAAAATGCAATCCAGAGTACTACTGCTTCTGCTTTCACAGAAATTACCCAGTCCTTTTCAAAACCTCTGTCCCACAGCTTCTGTACCTGTCACATCTCACAAAACTTACAGACATCACTTTAAAAGGTAATTGCTGGGGGTTTGGTATTTCCTCTCCGTTTTCCATCACTGATGCTCTCATGGTCTTTCTCCTAGCTAATATTACTTTCTACTCTTATTCTTCATGTTTATACTACTTTATAGCCTTTATAAAAGAATGTCTCCAGGATCTAAACCATGGGGTTTTGGTAGCAATCCATTACCTGCCGCTGGAGTAGTTTGAGTAGGAATTGTTGCAGTTACATCATAGTTTTACTTCATTTTTCATTCAAATAATCACAGAATAATTTTGGTTGGAAGAGATGTTTAAGTTCATCAAGTGCCCCCGTCCCCCCAGCACTGCCGGGTCCCCACTGCCCCCTGTCCCTCAGCACCACCTCGACACAAGGGCTGGGGAACCCCTCCAGGGATGGGGACTCCACCTCTGCCCTGGGCAGCCAGTTCCAAAGAAAGGCCAAGGTCCAAAGCTTGCTAGAGAACTTTGTCCACCAGCCCTGACTTTCATCTCTTTCCACTTGCAGTCCTCTGAATCTTACCCACCCATGGAACAGTACAGGTTTTAATGGACCTCTGGGTATCAAAAGGGTCAGACAGTTCTCAAACCTGAGCCAGTTAAGAGGACTCGGGCACTTGTGCATTACAGTCAAGAACATCTCCAAGGACAGAGCTAGAGTAAGTCTCTGGGCAATTTGGTACAATGTCTGATCGTTGTCGTAGGAAAAAATATTACCCCAGGTTCTAATCAGAAATTCCCCTCTTGTGTGTTGTGTACTTTGTTCCTCATTGTTTCGCTCTGCACCTCCAAAAAGATGATCAATCACTTGGGACAGGAATATAAATATTTTACTTACACGATGTGTTTTTCATTTTCACATGCAATTAAAGTGCTTTAAATTAAATGAGTTACGAGTTCTGCCATTTGAAGCGCTCCTTTACTTTATATTCACAATGAAGGTTCAGAGTGGACTTATTTAAAAGTTTCAGTGGTTTGAGAACTTCTATAATTTCCAGTGCTAGACTTCTTCCAAAGCTCACTGGAGTAATTAAATCTGTATTTCCTTCATAATTCCTTCAGAACCAGCAAGTAGGGGAGGTTTTACGGTTTTACTGGCTCATATACTTCCCTAGAAGGATATTGTGCACAATGACTTCGAGAAAGCTTTCTAATTTACATCCTCTTCCTTTAGCATACTGGGGAGATTATGATTTGCAATGTCATCTGTGGCTTCGGTACACTGGTACTCACACTAAAGCAGATGTTTAATGAGATGAAAACAAAAGTTCAACAAATGCACATTTTCAAACACAATTTACTCTAAAGCAATGAGGTATAACAGTGTGAATGTCACCTCTTCCATGAAAGGACAGCAGTACATGCACACATTTACGGTAACTGGTGCTGAAATGGTCTCAGGTAGGTTGCAGAGACCTGTACTGGCAAACAGCCTCCCAGATTCCACATTAGGGAGAGCTTCACAAGCCCAGCTTAGGTAAAGGGGTGAAGAGTTGGCCACTTTAGACTGGGTTTTGCACCATGGAGAATGAAGCACTGAAACACGTGGGTCATCTCCAGTAATACGGGAGAGGTGAACGGACGCCCCTCTGGGTGGGAAGGGCGGATCCTTCTTCACTGAAGGCTCTTGTCACCCAGCTACAGTGCAGAAGGTGGGTGCAGAGTAGCACACCACCATGGCCCCACAGTACTGTCAGCCCTGCCTGTCCCTGCCTACCCCTTGTGGGGTACCTCCACCCTGCCCATGGCCCAGGACCCCCTCAGGATCATCAGCCTCTGTCCCAGCAACACCACATCGGGGCCGGTCTCCATGCCTGCCCATTGGCTCCACCAAGCTGGGTCCACCTGCAGGCCTATGGCCTGACCCAGCCCCAGCTCACCCCTGTCCCCACTGAGGTGTCCGGTGCCCGGGACTGGGACTGCTCCAGTGCCTCCCAGTTGCCCTGCTCCTGGCTGGGGTGGTGGGACAAGCACTGGATGCCATGCCCTGCCCTGATGGACCCTACGGTGACTGGACACACTCATTTCAACAGAAAGCAGTTATCCAAGAGCACCTAACCCTGAAGCAGAGGACTAATACTGGAATCCAAGTCTCTCAGAGGCACCTAAGCCATGGGGGTGACAGCCTCACAAAGCGGTTCCTCAGCCATGGGGTGTCTCAGCTTGGTTTGGTGCCTGCTGTGGATTATAGCTCTTGCTATGGGAGAGGATGCTGAGAGGTCCTGTGAACTCTTCTCCTGGAGCTGGGCACCTACCTTTAGGCTTTGCAACACCATCAGTCACACAGTCTTAAGACTTTTCTCCCAGTCTGTACCTTGGTACCAAAGGTATTTTTTGATCCATCTCTTCCTGAGAAGTTGCTTTGCCAAGGGAAATTTCAGAAGTCCAGAGGGCTCCACTTTATTCTTCTCATTGCAATAAAGACGAAAATTGAGTGAGTAGGAGGCAATACCAAATGCGGGAAATGGATTTGCTCACCCTTAGGCTATCTGAACTCCCACCCTTCTTTACAGTAGGATCCTCTGGGCATTGCAGGAAGCCAATAGTTTTTAACCACGAAGTTAGAAGACATTAGAAAGAAACCAAAGAATTATTTTCTAGCTGGGAGAGGAGCTGAAGGTGGAGCAGAGAGGCCCAGAGGCGAAGAAAACAGAGAGGGGTTAGGAAAGGCTGGTTTTGTATGCAGCCTTCTCCAGAAAATGAGTGAACAGAATGCTGCTCCCTACACAAACACGAACACCGCGGCATGATTTAAGAGCCATCCAGTGCGATCTGCCAGAAGGAGATAAAGTAGAAGAATATCCACTGGCCCTGATGTACCTCCGCCCAGGATGTAAACTCCACAGCAGGATGTCAGGCGGGTGCTGTTGCTCAGACATAAAACTAGAAGTATTCTCATCTCCTTTAATGCCCTTTCAGGGCCAGGTCTGCTCACGGCAGCTGTGTGATGATATGCGAAGGAATACGTCCCAGTGGGGCTTTAGCTGAGGAGAGTGGGTGCACCTCAGAAGATAGGTCTGCGCTGCAGCCACTTGGAATCGTGCAGACCTAACCAAGGCGCCTTTAAAGCGGCTCTTTTGGGCAGCCAGCTCACCCTAAACATCCTCCAGAGCATTAGCAGCCTTGATTTAGCCACCCTGAGAAGGGCCCTGTGTGCCGAGCTCCTCAAACACAAGAGGAGAGCAAAGGGGAAGCGTTCAGTGCTCAGTGGTGAGATTGCCTCTCCTGCCACTGACAAGAGGGTGAAAAATGAGGGACAAAGACTCACGCTCCTGGGATAATCACACAGCCCTGAGTAAGAGCTGCTCCCCTACTCACCTGCTTCTCGCAGCATGCAGAAGCCATTCGGAGGCTGCAGGCTTCAGTAGGCATCTTCAGGCTGCTGAGAGGTCACTCACTGACACCTTCCGTACCTCAGCAGCTAAAATAAAGAGCCAGTGCTTTCATCTCTGACAGAAGAGACATTTCTACTAAATAAAACCTGCCCGTGATGCACAC
>NW_010404326.1:473-1761 GCF_000710305.1 Buceros rhinoceros silvestris | reverse complement strand
GAATCTGCAGGACTCTGTGCAACCTGGTTAAAACTGTGGGGGACATTCTCAGAACCCAAAATAAACCACTCAGCCAGGGAAAAGTCGGCCCAGCAGCTGGCTGGTGGTGGCCAAAGGGGGGCTCAGCACAGCGTCCCTGTTGTAGTCAGGACGGGGTGTCTGAGCAACCCAGGAACTCAGAGGTTCAGCATGCCACGGCCCCTGCCTTTTTAACCCCCTACCTCTGCCAGTCTCCTGAAATAGCAGGTTTTCAGTCACCTCCCCGTCCCAGTAATCACAGCCGTAAGTATTTTAAAGCACTTCTTGGTCTTTTCCTTACAAAGAAAAATCGACCACTGCTGTGACCTTTAGTGACCATGAATCAGAACAGGCTTCAAACTGGTAACACCAATTACTAACTGGAGCACAGTCAGGGCTGACAGACACTCCCTCCATGAGTTTTGCCGTGGATCATGGTGATTTCAACTGACTCGCTTGCACTGCTCTGAAGTGTTGTGGTTCCTGAAGGTTATTAGGCCAGTGCCGTGTGTCCTATGTCATCAGCTGACAGAAGAGTCTGTACCTGTAGGAACACTTTGTGCCTAAAACCTGTCACAGACCTTTAGAAAGGGAGAATCATCACACTCTGAGAGCTGGGGAAAGGAGATCGAACTCTTTCACTGCCTCCTCTTGAACTTCTCCCTCTTGACCTTTCCATCGGAATGTTATTTTCTCTCTACTCTACTCTACTACAATTTGGACCAAGCAACATACACCAGTTCCCAGCACACATTGTGTCACTTGTGATGCTGTCCTTCCAGTGCACTCTAGAATCACTATTTGGGGTAAATCAGACGGGTGTAGCTCAAAAGCAAATTGAGCAGGAGAAATACAAAACAAATAAAACCACGTTAGAGGGGGAAGCAAGTGCCAGTTTTGGCCTGAGCATGTAATCTCATCAGAACTCAAGTAAGTATGATAACAGGCATTTAGCAAGGTCCTTCTGCAAGAAACTCATCAAGGGACCATATGTTGACAATCAAAATCTGTGGTGGAAACCTGGTCCAGCTCAGAGATTCACATTGTCATGGGAACCAGGGTGTTTAGCATAAATTGTGGTGGCTCAGGGAAGCCCACTGGAAATCACTGCCGTGTTCAGAAGACAGGTTCTGCAATGGATGACATACAGCGGGGCTTCTCCTTGATTCACATAAGCCTAAGAGGCACCATCAACAAGGCACATCTTTGGTAGGCGCAGGACTGGCGTGGAAACTGTTCCTTATGAGCATCTTCTCCTCCTGACCTTGCT
>NW_010404326.1:0-360 GCF_000710305.1 Buceros rhinoceros silvestris | reverse complement strand
CGTCGTGTCCTGCTCCTGCTCCTGGCCCCAACGTCCTTCAACACACGTTCCTTTTCTATGTTCAATTTCTCTCTCAGCTGTCACTGGCTCATCCCACCTCCACTTAAATCCTTTATCAACCCTCTCATGAACTAGCCATTTCTAAATCTTAACCATCGAACCAGCACTTGGCCCTAAACAGATTATCTTAAAAAGTTCAGATCTAATCCAGTTTAAAGTGCCAACAACTGACTCCCTCAGAATCTTCTGTCTCCTAACTCTTACCTTGAGAGATACACCTTTTACTCCAATCAGATCTCCCCACTCCTAGGTAAGGTTTCTCTAATATTGTGGAGGCACGCACAGAGCAGCCAGCAGCAG
>NW_010404325.1:32588-33019 GCF_000710305.1 Buceros rhinoceros silvestris | reverse complement strand
CTTTTTCAGGCAGAACACGGTGATTATATATTTTTCTGGCCTGTCTGGGAATGTTCCAAGGTGAGAGACTGCGCGCGGGTTCTGCTGTGTTCAGAGTTCAGCTGACTGGAGCAGGTGGAGATAAACCTCTGCCCGTGGGAATGTGAATTCTTTGTGCAGCCCTACCAGCCCCTTCCCCGGGGGCCGCGCCGTAGTGCCCGAGCCAGCTCTTTCTGTGGCAAATCTGCTGAAAAACCGCGGAGTGAGGGGACAGAGGGGGAGAAGCCTTTGCTCCTTCTCTGCCTGCGGTGCTCTCCCTGCTCACACGTGCTTTTGAGGGGAGCGATGTGGCGCTAACCAGGGCTCTGTGCAGCGCTCTCCCGTTCCCTGGCAGGGGCCTCGCTGTGCCCTGCGCTGGGCAGCGCTCGAGGGACCCCGCAGCGGCGGGGGGG
>NW_010404325.1:31530-32444 GCF_000710305.1 Buceros rhinoceros silvestris | reverse complement strand
GCCAGGGCTCAGCCGAGACCGCTCCCATTCGGGTGTCCCAGCAGCCCCCTCATGCTGCTGTAGGCAGCCTGGCCGTTGTGTTTGTCCCCTCCCGTGGTGGCACAATCCCACGTGAAGGTAAAACACCCTGCCTTTGAACCAGGACTCAGTTATCAGGTTATTCAGAAAAATCCCCTGTGGACACCCGCTGCGCTCCGTCTCCTGAGGGAGGTCCTCTGGCTCCCGGCAGTGGTTTCACCTTGCACGGAAAGGTTGGACAGACCACAGGCCTCCAGAAAATACCGGCCAGCTGCCAGGTCCTCGTATTTTGGGAAGGCCTACTAAAGGCCAGATGTTTTGCTTGTTTGCAGGTATTTGGATTTGAGGGGGGAAGAGAATGAGGAACATGTACCTCCAGCTAGATCTGTGAAGTTATGGTAAGAAAAGACGTTGAAATCGCTGCTGGTGAATGTGGTTTGCGGATGGCAGGTTCTGCAGGAGGACAAGAGTGGCAGCTCTGTTGGTCTTTAATGACAGGGGATATTTCCGCCCATGAAAAAGTTTGAGATGAACCCAAGTCAGTAAGCAGAAACCCAGCAGAAGCCCCTGTCTGGCCCAGCCAGGGCTTCGTTTCTTGTGTCCCGGGCTCTGCAGCCCTGGAGAGGCAGAGTTCCCTTGGCAGTGCCCCTCGTGCCCCTCTTCAGGGTACCAAGGGCATGGGTTTCCTTCTTGCCTGGGCTCCAGAAGACAGCCGTGGCTTTCTCCAGAGCAGAGCTCCGGCGTGTTATGTGAGCACAGTGGAGCTGGGAAAGGGCCCTCCTGTGGCTCCTCGTCCCCTCGCTGCTCTGCCCCGCAGGAATGGCACTGGCACCGCACCCTGCCAGCGCGCCCGCTGCGCTCCTGCAGCACCAGACCCGACCGCCAGAGGGGTGTGC
>NW_010404325.1:26834-31392 GCF_000710305.1 Buceros rhinoceros silvestris | reverse complement strand
GCCCGGACAGACAGAGGGGTGTGCGTGGTGGAGCAGGGCGGACGAGCTCTGTCTCCTGGTGCTGCCTCTGCGTGCGCTCACTGGGAGAGAGGGGCCAGGAGCGCCAGGGCCCCGCTGTCCCTCGCCGCTCGCTCACCGGCTCCTCTCCGCAGCCTGCAGACCTGTGGCCTGTCGCCCCAGCACGCGCAGGAGGTCGCCGCCGTTCTCCAGAGCTGCCCCTGTCTCTCGGAGGTGGAGTAAGTGCTGCGGGCAGCTGGTGGAGGGCGGGGGGTGTTATGTGTAGAGGGCAGCGAGACGTGGGGGCTCCTCCAGCAGGTCCTCTGAGCCCGTGAAGGGACACAGATCGCTTCTGTGCTGTCCCTTTTGTCTTCTAAAGCCACCCAGCTCAGTTGGGAGGAGTGAGAGGAGGAAGGCGAGAGGTCTGCTCCCTGCCCTGCACACTGCAGTGAGCACCATCCCCGCCTGTCATCCCCCCGCGGGTGAGGGGTAACGCTCCTGCCCCTCTGCCCGGGAACGAGCAGGGACCCCTGTGGCAGGACACATCGGTGCCGACCTGCTCCCTGCCCTGCACACTGCAGTGAGCACCATCCCCGCCTGTCATCCCCCCGCGGGTGAGGGGTAACGCTCCTGCCCCTCTGCCCGGGAACGAGCAGGGACCCCTGTGGCAGGACAGTTCGGTCCTGACCGTACCTTGAGTTCAGCCTTGCCTCACAGCCCCGTTTCCTAACGCTGATTTGAAGGGGCAGCTGGAGACCTTTGTCATCCGGTGTCTTCTTCCCTCCTTTCCTCCCTCCAGGAGGACAGTAAACGCTCATTTCCCTTCTGATTTTGTACTCCCTCTTCAGTTTTCTGAAGTAAGATGGTTTGGGGGCTAAGCACGCATCGTGGTGTCCCGTGGATAAAACTCCTAGTCTGAAGTTGCTTCATGCAGAGACACGCAGGGAAGGTCGATCCGGGACAGAACAGCCCAGGCAAAAAAGCAATTGTAGGAGGAGGAGGGCGAGCAGATTTTGAGGGCTTTGTGGTTTATAGCATTCCAGACAATCCCACTAACCGGAAAACACCTCAGTTTGTCAGGTAACAAGCTCGGAGACGAAGGCTGCAGGTGCCTGCTGGAAAGCCTCCCTCGGATATCGATTTCAGAGCAGCTGGAGTAAGTGTTGCCTTGTCTGAAACCAGACTGGCCTTTTTTCCCCAGCCTGGCACGGACCAGGCAGAGATGCCGAGCAGGGATCCAGGAGGCAAAGGCCTCACCGACACCAGCCCTACAGAAGCAGCTCTGAGCACCTTTAAGGAAGGAGACCCAGCCCACCAGACTGCTCGGGCTGAAGCTGGTGACTGGCCCAGAGCATCACACGAGGAAGCTGGTCTCGGTGCACGTGAAGTGCCTGTTCATTGAACCCTTCCTGCAGCAGCAGTGTTCCTGGGGGTTTTCCACCCAGGTTGATGCCCCCAGCACACTGATGACCACGTCCACGGGGACAGTCCTGGGTGATTCCAGCCACCGGCTAATTGCCCTTTTCTCTCTCTCCCAGTCTCAGTCAGAACTGCCTCTCTGCTGATGGCGTTTGCAGCCTCTTGCAGTCAGTAAACAGCTGCCAGCAGGTGCTGGAGGTACAAGTCAGGTACGTTGGTCTGGAATCATCCCTGAGGTTGATCCCAACGGCCAAGTGTGAGAGTTGGGCTCTGGGATTTTTGTTGAGTCACCTCAGAAGTGGGGTGGGTGAAGAATACACGCACTGACATTTGGCAAGACATTGCTGTGAGCCGCTTGGATCTGAGCCGTCAACCAGAGTTTGGGAAGGCACAGGACCGAGTGCCTTTTCATGCTGGGGGTCAGTTTTAGACTCTTTCCTGCTCTCTGCCCTGGGAAATTTTGGAGAGAGGTTCTGTGTGGACTGTGAGCACTGGTGACATCTCCTGGAGTGGAGCTGGAAGTTCTCTCCCACTGCTTTCCCTTCAAGTGTGACAATTTTCTCTGCACTTACTCTAATGGTCGGGAGAAACGGAGTCCTCTGATGTGGCATGGTTTGATCAGCCAGGATTTAAAACGAAGGGAGATTGTTTTCTCCTTGTTCCAGGAGTGTTTTAAGTGATTGGTGTCACCAAAGGTGCCAAAGCAAGGAGTTTTGCAGAGCGAAGTCGAGCATTCTTAAAACAAGCAGTCCTGTAAATAACCGAGAGATGACAGTGATCGGTTCCTTCTCTTCCTCACAGCCTTTGTCGTGAGGCTGCAGTCGTGCGCTTTGCAGAAGAGGCAGCGTCTGCTTCTCTTCCTCCCAGGTAGGGTATGGGTGTGTGCAGATGGTGTTTGCTCAGCATCTCTCCAGCTCTTGCCTCCTGTGCAGGCAGCCAGGATGACACTTCATCCCACAGCAGTTCCGGCTGCCCCTCCCGTCCCAATCTTACCAGTAGCGCTTTCGCCTGGATTTCTTAGCCGCTCTGGGGGGTGGGTGTCCACTGCCTTCCCGTACAGTGCTCGGTTCCACTTCCTGTCGCTGCTGGAGCTGTGGGGTCATTTATTTCTGCCCCCGTTCTCATGGACTGAGCCCACTGTAAATAGCGGATCCCACCTGCCAGCCGGGGAGGAGCCGCAGGGCTGTCGTGGAATCAACCCAGTCATTGTAACCGTGCTTAAAGAGAGTGACAGCCTGAGAGCAGGACCCATGACGTTTCAAACCCAGGTATTTTAGGACTGGGATGATCCAGTTATTTACGAATATCAGCTCTTTGCACAGATGTGGACCCTTCACAGAACACCTTTCAGTAGAAGCTGAATTCTCTGTCAGACCACGGCTTAGTTGAGGGATCTGCCATCTCTCTGTCTCCTCAGCTGCCCAAGTATTTGCTTAATTGCTGAAAGAAATAGGAGATTTCCTGTTGGCAAGATAGGGGTGCGGGCTGGAGCCAGGGTAGCCCCAGGGACCTGCCAAACTGCTAAAGCACCGATGTTTTACCCTCCTCTGGTTTCAACCTCACTTAGGGAAGAGCCTGTGTTCTCTGCTGACAACCATCGATATGGAGAAGCACACCGGACACCTACTGCTTCAAAAAAAATAAGGTATCATGGCAGATTTTCGCTGTTATTTCATGCACGTCCCACCTCTGGACCCTGTAGCTGATGTCACCCGCATCTTCACGGCGAATCACCGAGAGCTGGTGACGGTCTCTTCAGGCTGTGATTTGTCACTGTGTCCACGGTCCCGGCCGGCAGCACTGGAAGCTCCATGCTGAGCGCAGGGGATTCTTTTGTTTCATCATTCTCTGGTTTTCTGAAGGAGTGACGTTTACAGGCTTGTTTGCAGCCCTGCAGCCCCAGCCTGCTGACTGCTCTTTCCCCCTAGGCTGACGGACAGTCGTTTTCAAGCCAGTGACCTGGAGAAGGTGTGGGCGGTCCTGAAGGAATGTAGCAGCATCTCCGAGCTGGAGTGAGTCCTCCTTAACTCCTACGGTCTTTACATGCAGCTGCTGGGGACGCTGAGAAACAGCCTCCTGTCTGTTCCGCAGCGCTGTGCGGGGAACGCGGCGGAGACGCAGCCCAGCGAAAGGCAGAGCTGTGCAGGGGCTAATCCTGTTCGAGGAGACACACTGCTCCGGTGCTCTCCTAGGGCAGAGGCTGCGGGATGTAAATCTGCAGAGGGCTGGGGGACGGCTTAGCCTGACTTCAGGCGTTACTAAAGCTGTAAAGCCGTGCCCTGTCTTTGCTGCCACTGAGCCATCGGGGAACGAGGCTACAGAGGCTGAGGAATCCACCCGGACCGAGGGCGGGAGCCTGGCCTTTTCCCCGTCCCACACGCAGTGTGTGAGGACCTTCAGCACCGCCGTGCTTTCTTCTGTTAGCGCCGCGCGTGGGGAGACTCCCTGATGGCCGACAGCAAGAGGCGGCGGACCCGGCCCTGGCAGAAGGGCCAGCACTCCCCCTGCGTCCTGGTTCTGGGGAGGGGACGAGGAGAGGCACAAGCCTGTGGTCTGTGTGCCACCACCTGGGAGCTGGCTCTTCCCTTCGGCCTGGGAGCCCCTGGAAGATAGTTCTAGTCTTCGCTCTTCTTCCGCAGTCACGTCTCCTGACCCCGCGGGGGCCATACCCCGCTGTAGTCCTTAGGCTCTCGTACCAAAGTCCAGGGCGAACCCGCGGCTCCTCGGCTGGGCTGGTCCAGGCTGGTCGTTTCTCAGAGCTGTGGGTGTCTGGTCCCCGGTAACTGCATCAGAAAGCCCTGGCAGTCCAGAGGGGTCACCTGGCAGCCGTGAGAAAAGGATGAGCCCTGAGCTCGGTTTGTGGAATCGTGCTGGTGAGGCCCCCTCTGCTTCCCCCGCAGGCTTTCCTCGCCAGCGGAGAGGGACAGCGCGTGTGTGTGGTGTTGACTCAGGTGCCTGTGTTCTGCTTTCAGAGCTCTGGTTACTAAGAGCTGACTGTGCCTGTGGTTTTTTCTACGAAAATCAAAAGCCTTTCTTTAACCCTAGCCTATCAGATAATCATCTGGGAGACGAGGGGCTCTGGCAGCTGTTCCAGTTCCTCCCGAATTTCAAAGCGTTAAGTTCTCTCAAGTGAGTGGCTCCT
>NW_010404325.1:24864-26654 GCF_000710305.1 Buceros rhinoceros silvestris | reverse complement strand
CAGTTATATGCTGTGTCGGGCGATGGTAGATCCGCCGTGCTGTTGGGTCTGTCCCCACCTCTAGTCCAGAACAGACTGACTCTGCTGGAAGCTTGGTTGAGATCAGTGCCCAAGAGCCCCCCTCTGTACCCAGTCCGCTGGGAAGGAGGTGGGTGGTCTTGTGTGCAGCTGTGGGAGCTGGCTCCTAAAACTGTCCGGGGTCTTTAGCGAGCCACCGAATCTCTCCTCGTCAGGAGGTAGAGCAGTCCCACTGGTCCCGAGGGTGGCACCTCCGGAAGATAAAGGCTGGGGAGCTCCAGCCTTGTGCTGGCATCCGAGTGCAGCTGCAGCGGTGGGTTCTGTTTATCGGGGTGTTTTACCTGGCACTGCCACTGCGAGAGGCTACCTCAGGGCTGTGGCTGGTGGCACCCTTCTGCCTTACTGAGCCGTTTGTGGAACAGTTCTCAAGCCAAGACTGTTCCAGTGGCCGGCAGTCGGCAGCTTCTCCTCGCGCCAGTGCCATCGAACACGCTGCTGTTAGTCACCTGGGGTTTCTCCCCAGCATCAAGCACACTGCCCACCGTCACACTAGGTGCTGTGACAGACCTAGCAGACCTGAGCATGCTCTAATGAGTGTGGGTTTGGTACTGCCACAACTGCTCTTGCAGCCAAAGAGGTCGTTCTGCCTTGCATTGGTGTCTCGAAATACAAGGAGTTCCATTTAACCGTTAGGAAAATCTTGTGCAGTAAGGACGGTCCATCACTAGAACAGGCTGCCCAGAGAGACTGTGGATTCTCCATCCTCGGAGATGCTAAAAGCCCAGCTGGA
Source organism: Buceros rhinoceros silvestris (assembly GCF_000710305.1). Classification (NCBI taxonomy): domain Eukaryota; kingdom Metazoa; phylum Chordata; class Aves; order Bucerotiformes; family Bucerotidae; genus Buceros; species Buceros rhinoceros. The sequence continues at coordinate 25,846 of NW_010404325.1, read as the reverse complement.
CAATGGCCTGAGCAGTCTGAGCAGGAGAGTTTGGCTGGATTTGTTCCGGCCTCAGTTATTCTGTGATTCTGAGCTCTAAAAGTGCGGGATGAATTTAGAAGGTCCTGGAGTGAGTTGTTGCAGAACTGTAGTTGGAAACACAGGCTGAAGGTGGCAAAGAAAGAGTCTCTGGGAGCGTTGGACAAGGATCACTGTTACCAGGGGATGCGGCGTCACCAATTTCATCTCTTCTTCCTGTAGGCTTAATGGCAACCAGATCTCCCTGAATGCTGTGTTGTTCTTGGCTCAGTCCTTCTCTGCACTGGAACACCTCAAAACAGTGACCCTCAGGTACGACCCGGAGCACTTTTCCTATTGTTTGCTATTCAAAACCTCAAGCTGTGGGTTTTGAGGAGTGATGCCGGAGCACGTGTCTTCAAATTCCATCCTAACTGTGTTGTTTTCTGGTCACAGCTTAGGACACAGGCAGGTGGTTCATCTGACCTTTTGGGAAAGACTCAGGTAAAGTCACCCCCACTCACCTGTCGGAGCCTTTAGACTCCTCCGTACGAAATCTGACCTAGACAGAGATGTGTGAGGCCCAGGGTTGTGCCCGTTAAAGAGCCATTTGGCTTCAAGCTGCAGCCAGGGTGGTCTGACCGTTGGGGAAAGACTCAGGTAAAGTCACCCCCACTCACCTGTCGGAGCCTTTAGACTCCTCCGTACGAAATCTGACCTAGACAGAGATGTGTGAGGCCCAGGGTTGTGCCCGTTAAAGAGCCATTTGGCTTCAAGCTGCAGCCAGGGTGGTGGAGCTGTTTCACGGGGATTGATTGCCAGCGGCATGGAGCAGACAGCAGCACCCCGCTGCTGCTGGGGCTGCAGTCGTCTCCCTCCGGGGCGAGGGCAGAGCAAATGCCCCGCGAGCTGAGTGGCTGCAGAACTCTCTGGAGGCTGGAAAAGGGGTGATAAGACTCTTTTTCTTCTGGGGATGACGGGAACT
>NW_010404325.1:20123-24524 GCF_000710305.1 Buceros rhinoceros silvestris | reverse complement strand
GCGTGAGGCCGCTGCCGCCACCTCCCCCCCTTCCCCAGCTGCAGCGTGCGGGATTGCTACGCAGGGGCAATAGCGTCAGCACACCGCACGGGGTAAACCCTTCTCCCCCCAGGGACAGCAGCACCGGCAGCTGGAGAAGTACCTCCCTGGAGCATGCCAAGCGTGAAGCAGAAGGACGGTGCTTTCGGTACGGCAGCTCCACTTTCCTTTCCGTCACCCAGGGGTGTGGGGAGAGGTGGCGCTGGGGGTCGGTGTCTGCGCTGTGCAGAACAGCCCCGTCCCTCCAGCTGTGTCTCCTCGGAGTGCTGCCGTGCACCCTGCCTGCCTTGGGGAGCAGACTCGGCTCTCGTGGGAAGCTTTCTCCTCCCTGTGCTTGTATCCTGTGACTGACTCCACAGGAGACACCTCTGGAGAAGGTGCAACTCCAATATATCGCTCTTCCATCCTCTTCCCTGCTGAAACTGCTCAGGGAGGCCAGTCCCCAGAGTGACACCTGGATACAGGGGAGAGGTGGTGTCATTTGTTGTGATTTAAAGAGGTTGGGCCAGCCTGTATCGACCTGGGCCCACAGGTATTTGTTTTTTGTGGCCACTGGAGGGACCCAGCGGTGTGCCAGGGGTGGCTGCGTGAATAATAGGCTCTCTTGGGATAGCCTTGGGATGTCCAGGGCTGCAGGCGTCTGTGGGGAAATGAACAGTGGCTCTCCTGCTTGGCCAGGTTCGAGGGGATCGACTTGCTTTCCTGCAGAGGAAGCTGCTACCCGTAAACAATGAGGTACAGATCTGATTTTGTCCCACGGACACCTGCCAGTTTGTCACCCAGGAAGGTGTCTGTGATTTCCTTCTTGGAGAAGGACATAGGAGGTGCCATTCCCAGCTTTGTTCTGCGAGAACTGAGACAGTGCTGTGTGGGGAAAGGTGCTGCCCAGTCTCCTGAGAACTGAAGTGCTGATGATGTGGCTCTGGGGAGGCAGCCCAAAGTGACGTGGTATTTTGGTGGACTGGCTCTTTTGAATCAGCTCAGAGCTGGTGAAATCATGTGATTATCAAAGGTTTTGGCTTCTCAGTCCTAGGTTGTGGGTAGCAAAATAGATGTAGTGGAAGCGAGAGGGTTGCTGCAGGCCCTGTCCCAAGAGGTGAGGCTGCAGGAGGTGAAGGGAGTGTTGCCCCACCGTGGTCACGGGACGCGTTCAGCTCCTGAGCGCTTTGTTTGCTTCAGTCTCAGGGACTGCCAAGTGGGTCCAGAAGATGTGACCAGGCTGTGCCACATCCTGGCTCAATGTCCCCAGCTGACGGAAATTGAGTAAGTGATGTGCACTCGGCAGCCCTATCTGTCTGTCTGTCTGTCTGTCTGTCTCTGACCCGCAGATCCAGTCGGTGTTGGCGTTAGCAGCTAGAGCAAATCGCTCTCCTCTCTCCACAGCCTCCCACAAAGCCCTGCAAACTTCACCCGGCTGCTTAGACAAAGCCGCACCTTCTGCTGTCCTCCTCAGTCACTGTGTCTGTGTGGTGTGAGCACCCCAGAGCACCCACATATTCTCCTGAACTTCCTCAGTCATGTGGCTAAACCCAGGGTTGTCACCTGTCCCCTGAGACCCTGGCTTGCAGTGCAGCCGGAGCGGGAGCTCCTGGCCCACGCTCGCTCCAGGCAGGAGGTGGGCACTCAGGAGAGGAGAGCAATGCTGACCATAACAAAACCTGAGTGTTAACAACTAGAAATAACATCGTACCCTCTTCCGTGCAGGGAATACGTCAGCAGCAGCGTTTCATGAACTTACAGTAAAGCAAAAGTGAGGCTCGTAAAGCTGGGATGATAACTGGCTCCTGGTTGTAGAGGAACTAAGGGACTAAATCTTGCCCAGCTTTCCGGGCGTTTCTGGACGTGTCCTTTTCCAGAATTTGCCCCTAGCACCCCTGTGCATGTGTGTGTGTTGGGGTAATTTTGTAGAAGCACGCACAGTTCCTCTTGCACTTAGTTCCCTTCCATATTTTACAGTCTGTCTGGAAATTCCTTGAGTGACCAGAGCATTGAGAGGCTGCTGAGCTTCCTGCCGTCCCTCCGCCATCTGACACTGCTGAGGTAACGCTGGAGCTCCCTGCTCTGGCTGCTGCCAGATGCTGGTTCGGAAAGTGCTGATACCACTGCGTGTCTTCGGGGCCTTGACCAGTAACTGGAGATAAAAAAGAACACAAAGAGAACACAGAAACCCTTTACACCCCTTCCCATCTTGTTTCTAGAACTAAAGCAGTGCTGAACCTTTTTTCTTTAATGATATATAGAGGGGAAGAAAAAAGGACAAGAGGAGAAATACCCGTCCTGGGAACATCCGGGCAGTCCTCACTTAGCAGGTCGCGTGGACACATGGCTTCCAGCATCCGTCACAGATGGCGGTGTGGCTGGGTGGCATGGGGTGACAGCCCACCACCTCTTTGTGCGGTCAACATCTCACAGCTCTGTCCCTGCAGGGACCCGGTGTCCTGCTGCACTTAGAGTCATAGAGTCAAAAATCGTTTTGGCTGGAAAGGACCTTCCAGGAGAGATGAAGGCATAGCAGAGAGGAAGAGGGAAGAAAAAAACACTGGTTGATGAGCAGCAGAGTAGGTGGGGACTCTGAGAATCACAGAATCACAGAATCGTTCAGGTTGGAAAAGACCTTTAAGATCATCGAGTCCCCCCGTTCCCCCAGCACTGCCAGGTCCCCACTGCCCCCTGTCCCTCAGCACCACCTCGACACAAGGGCGGGGAAACCCCTCCAGGGATGGGGACTCCACCACTGCCCTGGGCAGCCTGCGACACGCCGGCACAACCCCAACAGGACAGAAGTGGCTCCTCAGGGACAACCTCAACCTCCCCTGCAACAACCTGAGGCCAGTTCCTCTCGCCCTATTCATGGGGAGAAGTACAGAAGTGACACCAAAAGTGTTTCCTGGCAGCCTATCAGCCATGTAGGCTGGGAATTTAGGCTAGAGAGGTAGTGTCAGGGGCCAGGGCACTCCCACCACGGGGACAAAAAGCCCAGAAGGAGCTTGGCCATCATTTACAAGGTGCTGTAGCGTGGAGACGCTGCAGGGAGACTTGGGTTTGCTCACTCAGGGGGTTGCTTCCAGTCTGAGGTGTCTCTAGCCCTGTAGCCCTGGGGAGGAGCTGCTCCCTTTTTCGTCAAAGGAGACTAAAGGAGTCTCTCAAAGGAGAGAGTTCTCACAGGAATGCTGGGTGCCAAGGTTTAAAACGTTAGATCTTGAGTTGAATGGGGTGGATCCAGCTGTTTGCATCTCAGAGTCAACAGGAATATTGGGCTGTGGGTATGGGAGCCTCTCTTCTTGGGAGCTGATCTCGTCGTTCTTTCTTTCCCCTCCTTTTCAGTCTGAGGAATAACCCGTTTTCCCCACGCTGCGCTGTGTTACTCCTCAACTCCATCAACCTCTCTGAGCGGGTCAGAACGGTCGAAGTCCGGTAAGACGCTCAGGCTGTTTGGGGCCCGGCAGCTCAGCTTTGAAGGGACTATGGAGCTCATCACCTTTGGAGAGCGTTGCTGAAGGACTGTCTTTGTGTTTGCCTCAGGTTAAATGAAAAGGCTTTTTTGCATTTGGGAGCAAGCCCGCGGAGCCCAAAGGCATCCTGCAGGTACTGGCATACGCCACTCAACCGTAGCGCCCTTGTTGTGATGAGGGCTAGAGCAGGTAGCCACATCTCGTGTGTGAAGAACTCATGGGCTGGCAGCCAAGAAGCTTGGGCTAGTGCCTGAAGCTTTGGGGCTCAGTTCCGCTGGCTAGGTGCAACCCAGACCAGCTGAGAGGCACTGGGACGGCAGAGGGCTGCTGCTCCCTTGCGTGGCCGCTGGACCGCTCGCCATCATCTTGAGCGGCACCAAATTCTGCTGGACAAGCAACTGAACTGTGGTAGCCACCGCATTCTCCAGACGCGTGCCTCAGGCGCTGGGCGATAATCTGCCTGTGAGCGTCGGTGCGATGGGTGTGAGGTGCCTGTCGGCAGCCCCCTGGGGAGCTGTGGACACTGTGAGAAAGGCTGGAGCTTGTCTCCAGTCGGGCACTACCCATATGTCACCTAGAAGGTGGGGTTAGCCATTGCTGACCTCAGGGTGTGTTAGGAGAAGTTCCGAACGCTGGCACAGCCGAGGGCATGCCCCTGCCAACGCCGCGCCACGCCGAGGGGCAGCTCGCCCTGCTCAGGCCCAGCCTGGCTGCTGGCTGCGCGGGCGCTCTCCATCTCGCGCTGTCCCCTCCGCAGGCTGACGGGCTGTGCCGTGGGACCAGCGCAGGTCGAGGAGCTCTGCGGAGTCCTGCAGCAGTGCGGGTGGCCGGCGGAGGTGGAGTAAGTGGGGCCGGGGTTGTTCCCGTGGCTGGGGGGGCTGGGGTGGGTCAGCGTTGCCCGGGGGTTCCC
>NW_010404325.1:18848-20005 GCF_000710305.1 Buceros rhinoceros silvestris | reverse complement strand
TGGCGTGGGTCAGCGTTGCCCGGGGTTTCCCAGACTGGCTGCGTGCTTGTCCGGGCTGTGCAGCAGCGGGACGGGTCAGTAACCGCGCTGGCCCTTCCCATTCGGGTTTTAAGACGGCTCGAGCCATCAGTAGGACAGCTTCCTCGGGATTTGCACTCCTGGCTGTTTGGAGGCATCTGTTGCTTCCTCTGAGCTCTGGATGGGAGCTTCCTGTGAGCTGGCTCAGGAGCTCGTGCATGAGGCAGATCTGCAGGGCACCAGCTTGTTTTAGACAGACTTCAGCGGCCGAGCGGGGTTTTAAGTCCGGGAAGTTTGGGTCTTCCCTTTGAAGGAAACAGCTTCCTCGGGATTTGCACTCCTGGCTGTTTGGAGGCATCTGTTGCTTCCTCTGAGCTCTGGATGGGAGCTTCCTGTGAGCTGGCTCAGGAGCTCGTGCATGAGGCAGATCTGCAGGGCACCAGCTTGTTTTAGACAGACTTCAGCGGCCGAGCGGGGTTTTAAGTCCGGGAAGTTTGGGTCTTCCCTTTGAAGGAAGAGGAATGTGGCTGGTGGGGTGTGGTTCGCCACCTCCTTTCTTTGCTGCATGAGGCAGATCTGCAGGGCACCAGCTTGTTTTAGACAGACTTCAGCGGCCGAGCGGGGTTTTAAGTCCGGGAAGTTTGGGTCTTCCCTTTGAAGGAAGAGGAATGTGGCTGCTGGGCTGTGGTCAGCCACTTCCTTCTTCTGCTTTTCAGTCTCTCCAGGAACCAGCTAGGAGATGAAGGCTTGAGGTGCCTCTTGGACCACCTGCAGCGAGTGCCCGTTACCTGTTCCCTCAAGTGAGTGCGAGGTGCCCTGGCATGAAGGTGTCGCGCCATCCCTCCTGGAGCTGGCTGTCGTGCTTCTTGCCCACCCCCGCCATAGGGGTGAGGTCTGAGTGAGCCATGAGCACCACTCGACCCCCACGCCAGGGTGACTCAGGGTCTGATCCAAAACCTGCTGCGGTACGTAAAAGCCTTTCTGTGGCAGCGGGAGGAGGTAACAAGGCCCAGAGCGGGGTGGTGTCCCAGCAGTTGACCCAGTCCCTGGAGGGACCAGTACGTTGCTTTCCTGAGTACGGCGTCCTCCTGGAGGAGGATGCTGTGAGCTCAGCCGTGCCCTGCGGCAGCCTCTCCCCT
>NW_010404325.1:16596-18715 GCF_000710305.1 Buceros rhinoceros silvestris | reverse complement strand
TTCCCTTTCTGGGGGAAGCGACTGCTCCGGCCCTTGGCTGCCTCTGCAGCACAAGAAGCGAGCTGGAAGTCGGCCTTGTCACCTGCGTCATGCTGGGTCCTGAAGGAGGTTGGTGTGTTTAGCAGAGCCAGAGGGACCCAGCACCCCCCAAATTGCTCTGCCTTCGGTGCCAGCTTGAATTTTGCCTCTGTGGCCGAGAAGCCTGGGGACAAGCCAGACTCCACACCTGAAAACCCTTCCTCCTCTCTGCGCAGTCTCAGCCAGAACAGGATTTCTCAGGATGGAGTTTTGCATCTCATAAACGCTTTTGCCACGTCTGGAAATTCCACCGAAGTTCAAGTCAGGTGTGTGTTTCTCCTGACCGATTCCTGATTCCTGCCTCTGTGTTTTCCTCTTAATTATGGAAGGTTTGTGATCTCTGGGTAATTATGACGAGAGCCATGTTTTCAGCTCCCTTGAAGGGCACGCAAAGCTTTTATCTCCGCTTCTACCAGCCAAGTCAGGTTATTCCTGAAGCGGATCCTGGCGGAAGTTATTCCACAGGGCCAAGTTGTTTCTGTGTGTGAAGACCCGGTTCTCCCCAGAGCTCGGCAGAGAGCGTGGGGGCGGGAGGAGGCAAACAAATCAGGGCAGTCAGGATTGCTCCTGCAGCCTCCAGTGCTGCCTTCTGCCAACGTAGCGTTAGCAGAACCTTCGTAAAGCGTCTCTCCCTGGGCTGGTTCGGTGCAGAGCGAGGCGAGCTGGGCCAGGGGCCTCTGTCACTGCTGCGCTCTTGGTTCCTGCGGTTTCGTGTGGTGGTAGATTCCGACCACTGGGAAAAACAGTGATTTTCCCGTCAAATCTTACACTCACCTGTCTTCTCCGCACAGTTTGTGTTCCAGAGCAACTCTAATCATCAAGCTGACGAGCAGAGACGACCCGAGAAAGATTCTAAGGTAACAGCACAGGTTTTCTCGGTGATTTCTTTGACAAAGGTGCTGTCCTTTTTCTAGGGACAAGGCGGACAAAGCCTTCTGAAGCCCCCGAGGTGCTGGCACGGTGCTATTTGGCACTAACAGATGCTTTGTTTCCTTTGATTCACTTTCTGCTGAGAGCTTTCTCAGGTCACAGAGACGCCCCCATCCCTTCCCCTCGGTGCCTGCTGGGGGCTGTTCCTCCCCTGGGATCCGGTGGGTGTGCTGGGGTCCCTGACAAGGACAGGGTGCCTCCAAAAGCCGCACCGTTAGCACACACGTCTGCTCTCTCAAAACGTCTCTACAAGATGCTTTTGAAGCGTTGCCACAGTGTTTTTTGGAAGCCCTGCACGGCAGTTACGGTTTTGTTGCCGACCTTCTTCCTGTGCGGTGAAGGGTTGTGATGCCAGAGGTTTCTGGGTCAGGAAGCCTGAACCCTTTGTGCGGAACTAAACCTGTTCCCTTCTGCATCCTTTCAGAGTTGCGGAGTGCAGCTTCCAGCCAGAGCACCTGGAGGAGCTGTGCTTGCTGCTGGAGAAGTGCACGGGCCTGGCAGAGTACACGTGAGTTAAGGGCTGCTCGGACCCTTCGGGCTGGGCTCGTTCGTAAGTGGTTCGTTACAATGACCTTTGCTTCTAGATCCTCAAATAACAACGTGACAGTCCAGGCTGCAGAGAGACTTCTGCGTTCCCTGGGGAAAAATCTGGGTCCTCTGAAAATCAGGTACTGCGTCACTGTGCTCTTTTGACCAGAGAAGCCCCAGTGTGCGGTTTATCTGCGATCTCCCTTCGTCAAAACCCAGAATGAACTGTGCTGCTCCCAAGGATGGGGAGCGCTGGCCTGAGAAACCCCCACGGGTCCCTCTGAGGTTCCTGCTATCTCAGCTTTATCCTAAGCATTACGTGCAGCTGTGGCCATAAATTGTGCTGCCTCTAGTCCTCCACCTGCCTTACAAAGCCCCAGTGTGCGGTTTATCTGCGATCTCCCTTCGTCAAAACCCAGAATGAACTGTGCTGCTCCCAAGGATGGGGAGCGCTGGCCTGAGAAACCCCCACGGGTCCCTCTGAGGTTCCTGCTATCTCAGCTTTATCCTAAGCATTACGTGCAGCTGTGGCCATAAATTGTGCTGCCTCTAGTCCTCCACCTGCCTTACAAAGCTTGATGCT
>NW_010404325.1:10717-16340 GCF_000710305.1 Buceros rhinoceros silvestris | reverse complement strand
GTCCTCCTCCGCAGGGACCTGGGCTGCTCCTCTGTCCCCGGTTTGCAGCCTGTTTGCTGTGCAGACGTTGCTCCGATGAGCAGAGCAGCCGTCCCGTGTGTGCTGGAGCGCTGAGTGCTCAGCGGGCAGAGCCGGGGGGGCCTCACGCAGAGCCGCCTGTGTTCTGCTTTGCAGCATAGAAGAGCCATGGGTGCGTGAAGAAAGTGTCACGAACCTCCTCGAGCTGGCTCTCCAGACCTGTGGAAACATGACTGAGCTCACGTAAGTAGCACCTCAAGCTCTGGTGTCTTTGAGATGTTTTCTTTTAGCCTGGAAGGAACTGGGGTCGAAGCCAGCGCTTCAGCTTTTTCCTCTGTTCTTTCTTCTCTGTCTCTGGTGCATTTGTAAGCCATCGGCCAGCTTGAGGGAAGTTCGGCCCAGACAGCTGGTGGCTGGAAATGCTTAGAGGTGCGTGGGCACATGTGGTGTGTCACAATGTGTGGTCACACCCCGTAGAAGGTTTAGTGGAAAGGAGACAGTGTTCCTGGTCTGCCTGGGCAGAAAGGGTGCCCAGGCTCGGCTGGCTTTGACACTCGAACCTCTTACCCATCTCGAACCTCTTCAGAGGTGGGGTGAGCATTCAGGCACCAGCACAGCCCTAGCCCATCCAGCCCTCCTGACTTTTCTTCTGGAAAACAGTGTTTTCTCTCCCTCCAGAGGTCACAGGCTTATGGTGTTCTCTGATCTCTGCCTCTCCAGGATATGTAAAGATAAAACCCTCTTCCAGTTAGGCGTGAGGTTCCCGCACTGCCTGGAGAACGTGGAACCAGTCACTAGCAGGTGAGAAAGGGACAATTTGTCCTTATTTTCTGCTCGTTCTGAAACTCACCATGGGATGAAAATATCTCCAGAGAGTCTGGCGCTGGCAAAGCCCTGACGTGTTCTTAAGGGGCACCAGCCACCACAGGGGACGTCTGCTGCTCCCCACCATCAGTCGCGTTGCATGTTTGTATCCCGCAGACTGAGTCGGTACACGCCAGAAAACAAGCGCCCCCCCTTCTGCCAGAGGGTCCGTGAAAAATGTGCACAGCTTCAGGCACTGAGGTGAGTTGCCAGACTTTGCAGAGGACTTTTTTCGGGAAGGGAATGTCTTGTCCTTGTGTGTGCAGGACAGCAGCCAGGAGGGCAGGGGAGAGGCCAGCGCAAGGTCCCCGTCCCTGCCCTCGGGGTCCCCTGCTTAGAGTGTCTGGATAGAAAATAAAAAATGCCTGTAGATCTAGATCTAAATCTCTCCCCTGTGCCCAGACAACCTGTACTCTCTTGCCGTGACTGGGAGCCCCCGTGGGACCCTGCCAAGTGCCCGTGTCGTGATGCTTCTTCAATGTCGTGGCAGCGGTGTGCTTTAGTGGTGGGACTGGTATAGACCTTTTGCCGTCAGCGGATGTGGCCCAGATTGGCTGTTTTGCTCTTGCAGATGGTCTCATGTCGAGCTCCAAAGTGACGAAGCAGAAATGCTAGTCAGGATTCTGCTGCCTCTTCCAGAGCTGAAGAAGTTTGGGTAGGTGCCCAAAGCTGTGGTCTTTTCCACAGGTCTTTTCTTTACCGTTCGCTCAGCCCTGCACCTCACCTGAGCCCCTCTGAAACACCCTGTGTCTGGAGGACGGCCGTGAGCGCCGTGACGTCTCCTGAGCTGTGTCTAGGCCACGAGCTCAACAGCTCTGCAGTTCGTGCTGGAGGGGGTGATAGGGGCACCCTGTGCGTGTCCTGAGGTTTGTTCCTCTCCCTTTTTTTGAGCTGAAAGCAGTTTGAGACTGGCCCTTGTTTCCGTGGTAGGTGTTTATACCACCCTACCACCTAAAGGAGCTTTTCCTGGTCGGAAAAGCAGTCAGTCCTTTCACAGCCCTCCTCAGGTGCCCGTCAGTGAGAGGCTCTCTGCCCGCTCACACGCGGGGACCTGGCTGGCTCGGGCAGAGACTCTGCTGTTTGGTCCATGTGCACCGTGTGAATGCCTCTGAACCACCTCGCCCATGGAGTCCTGACGTGGGAGGTGTGGAAACCTCTCCAAACTGATGGTCCCTGATGTCCTGCTGGCTGGGGTTCGGGATGGGGCACCCGCGTGTCAGTGAAGCGAACTCCTCTTTGTCAGGGTGCGGGACCTGACCTGCTGCCGCCACCCTTGCTCTTCCGCAGGCTGACCTTCAGCAGTATCGTGCCAACTGGAGTTGATGACGTGATCACGGGCTTGCAGGATTGCCAGGCCCTTGAAGAGCTCACGTGAGTGTGTTGGTACCTGAGCCTGCCAGGCCTTTCTAGAAGCTTCAGTTAAACTGCAGCCTCTCTTCTGCCTGTACCGTGTTGGCAGATGTAGTTTTCCTCACGGCTGGAGGATTTCAGATAGGGAAGAAGCAACAATTCTTCTTTGTCTGCAGTGAACAAGAGTGGGACGGAGATGGGTGGTCGGTGATCCACTGTCGTGAGAGCTTTGCCATCTTGTGGTCACGGTGGCACCTTGCTCCGTGAGGGGCTGGGTTCTTGCTCCAGACATGTGGGGTTATTTCATCAGGATCCAAACACGGCCAGCAGAATTGTGTCAGAGCCCTAAACTGAAAGCGATTCGCAGGGACTAGAATACGCTCCTACTTCTCTCCACCCTCGTTCTGCTCTCCTCTGTCTGGGGGTCGTGAGCTGTTCCTGTGTTATTTCTTCTTCTAGCCTGGGCCACATGAGACTCGGCAGTGCTGCCATTCCTGAGCTCGTGCTGGGGCTTCGTGAAATGCCATCCCTGAAAAGGCTCATGTGAGTACCTGGCTGCAGCTCGCCTCGGGCCCGGCTTGTGGCGCTGAGCAGCGGGAGCTGAATGGCGTTTTTCCCGGGGATGTTGTTTCCAGCTTGAACCATAACAGTATTGGGAATGATGGCTGCTCCAGACTCGCAGAGGCCTTGAGGAGTAGACTCTACATGGAGGAAATCAAGTAAGTGTCTCCTTTCTTGCACCTCAGCAAGAGGTGACCACTAGTGCCAATGTCTGGAGAGACGCAGGTGTGCTTCTGTGTGTGACAAAAGCAGGGAGGTCACAAACGCGTGGGTACGAGGTACCTTGGGCTAGAGGAAGTCAGCTTGATGTTCAGAAGAGGAGAATTTGGTCTAGCCCCGCTCTGCCGCAGTCATGTAGAAAATGGACTAAACAGCCTCTGGACTGAAATCTTCTCTGGAGTCCCTGGGGTCCAGAGCAGGGCCAGAGGCCCCCTTCTCTCCTGCAAGCACCTCGCAGCCAGCACTTGCCCGCTCTGAACAGATCTGAATCTAGAGCCAGCCCCAGGCTTGCTCTGCTTTCCCCCCTGCCTCTCTCCAGCCAGATTCTGTCTCTTCTCCCCTGCAGCAGTTTGGAAAATAACATCCAGCTGTGGCCTGTCTTAGTATTGCGGTGAGGTCGTCGCCCACCCGTTAACAAATGGCAAAAGCTCTTCGCGGTCCTTAACAGCCATTAGTCTTTCACGAGATAGTTGAGACAGGATTCTCTGCCGAGGTCCGAGGTGTCACCCAGCAGATGGGAGGCATTCCGTAAGGTCGGTGCTCTGCCGGGCGCCCAGCGTTTTCCCGTACAACACAGCCTTTCCTCTCTTCTGTATAGCTTAAGCCACAACGAGATCGGGGATCCAGGCCTGGTAAAGCTAGCTGCTGTCCTGCTGGGAATGCAGAACCTGAGGAGAATCGAGTGAGTCCCGTGGGTTCCTTTGCAGCGACGTTGGTTACGGCACCGTCGTTGGTTACGGCCCCGTCGGCGGGAAAGGAAGCCTGTGTGAGAAGCCCTGTGCTTCCTTCATTTGTAGTGTTTCACCTTCCAGCCTCCTCCGTGTCACTCAAGACCTGACACAGAATTGCCACAGCAGCAGAAGGTGTTCCCTCTCCCGGGGGACCCCAGCACGGCTGCACTGCATTCTTGTGCTGCTGGAGGGGTAGAGGTGGAGCGGGGGTCTGTCAGAGCGAGGGCACGGTCTCCTGACGAGGCGCGCTCTCAGAGACATGGAAACAAGCTGTCCCTCCTCCAGGGGAACGGAACTTTGAGCGTCCTGGCCATTTGCTAGGCTCAGCTCGGGGGGCTGCCTTGTAACTTCTTTAAATTAAACACCTGGAACTGACTTGAACAAGAAGAGGAATTCCCAGTTCTCTCTGAAAGAGGGAAAACTCCTCCTTTCCCCCAATGCCTGCAGGGGTGGGATGACTCAGTACTTGACAAAAACCTACTACAAATCCCCAGGCCATTTTCCAGCCACCTGTGTCCCTGGACACACCACTGCAGCCCCGTGTAGCCCATCGTTGTGGTGACCCAAGTCTCCCATCGCCCCAGGCAAATAGAGAGATACCTGAAGTCGGTGCATTCTGGTTATATTCAGCCGCTGAGAGTCTTGCATGCCTCTTTCAGCCTCTCAGGGAACAGTCCTAGCCCTGCTGGAGGAGAAAAGCTGATGGAAGCTCTTGCCTGCTGCAGGCGCCTCGAGGAGTTACTGTAAGTGCGTGATGTCCAATGTCCTTTCCGGAAGCTGGGCAAAACCCAGGGCAAAGGAACCGAATCCATCCTGGCCCCAGTGCAGCCACTATCAGTTTTACTGCTGCTTCTTAGGAGAGCAGGGTAAAACCTCACGGCTCCCCCGGACAGGAGTGCGTGGTGCTTGCTCACCGCCGTCTCTCGGAGTCGGGTGGCTCCTTTCAGTGCGCTGGGTGAGGAGTGGGGCTCGTGGAGACCCGGGGGACGAACGAGGATCTCCAGTTCACCGCCAGTGACATTCCATCTCTGCTCCTTCCAGTCTGTCACGGAATGCGTTTGGAGACAGGACAGCAGCAAAACTTGCCCTCTGTCTGCCTCACATGACCAACCTGAAGATCCTGCAGTAAGTGGAAAGCTGGAGATCCTGGGAACATGCGGGGTGGCTGGAGGAAGGCACGGGAAAAGGCGTGGGCTGTGGTGGTGCCTGGTCTCTTGTTCAGACGTTCTTTTAAGTGTCTCAGGATTGAGAAACCCGCCACAGTCGCTCTGCTGCATCGAGCTGCCTCAGCTGTCCTCACATAGCCTCTCGCAGCGTTAACTGCGGGGATGAACGAGGAACTGTGTGTACAGCGAAATAACCTTAAAATGGGTTTGAGCCTGGTGGCTTCTAACGCCGCCGGCTGTCCTCCCGTTCTGCTCTAAGGTGGGCAGAAATACGAGCAGCCCTCGTGGGCCCTCGCTCTCCTCTGCAGGCGCCTCAGTCGTTCTCCCCCTGGACTGGGTGGTATTACGGGTTCACACTTCACCTGGGAGCCTTTCCAGGGCTATAATGTGCAGGACTTTCTCATACTGTTTTACAGTAGCAAAGCAAGAAATTGAGGCGCTGGAGGAGCTCACTGGGCCCAGTTGGCCTAGTGGTGTGTTTTCCAGCAACGATAACTTAGAAAAAGAATCCCAGTGGTGGGAGACTTCGGTCGTCTGGGTAGGTTCATGTTTCAGGTTCATGGAAAGCTGCCTCTGGGCAGGTTCATGGAAAGGCGTTGGGAAATCAGCAGAGACGAGGTCCTGTCCACTCTCGGTTTGGCCATTGCTCGCTCGTCTCGAGCTGATCCCGTGCACACAGAGCTGGGGGCAGGCTCGCCGTGCCCCCGTGCAGCC
>NW_010404325.1:8146-10583 GCF_000710305.1 Buceros rhinoceros silvestris | reverse complement strand
ACGCTTTCTCCACGACCGCTGACCGCACTCCTTCCTCGTGAGCAGGGGCAAATCCGCTGAGCCGGCATGGCCAGAGCCCCGTGTCCCTGCCGGCAGCAGCAGCTATGGGTCTGTGCTGGTCGCTTCTTCTCTCCCAGACCCCTTCACTAAGACTAATCCACATGGATCCCAGGTTAGCACCTGCCCCGGGCGCCAGTTCCAGAGATGTAGCAGTGACCTTCTCGGGAAGTTACACGGGAGCTTTTGTTACCGCTTTATTCTAAACCGATCCTCAGGACGCCTGTTTCTTCTCTCAGCTTGCAGAGCAATAACATTGGGCCGGCCGGAGGGATGGAGCTGGCCAGAGCCCTGGTGGCCTGTGGGCTGCTGGAAGAGATAAGGTAGGTCATGGCGGGGTCCTCAGGGTGGTGCCCAGCGTATGGACTCTCTGGGTGGGAATCCCTGGCCATGGGCTGTGGCGTAGGCTCTTTCCGTGCTCGGGGGGACTCCGCAGAGGCCAGTCCCTCCTCTCGTGGGACGAGAGGAGGTGCTCTCTGAAGGTCACGGCAGTGCTGGGCTCGGATCCCGGCAGACGTTAGACCTTGCCTGTTTGCCAGGCGTTGTGTAGCCACGTGGCTTTCAGCTGCTGCAGGCGGTAACCCGGGGCGCAGCAGAATTTCTAAATACGGAACTGAAGGAGCGGAAGTGACGTGCAGTAACACCTCTCGCTGCATCCTGGATGCCCCCTTCCCTGTTATGTGTTTGTTTATCGTTGTGTGCTTGTTATGGGGTTTATTATTGTTCTGTGTGTGTTTGTTATTTGGACAGTGCCCTTAATAAGCTTTAGCCTTTGGTCAGCCCTGAAGTGGCCGGACAGTTGGACCGGATGATTGTTGTAGGTCCCTTCCAGCTGAAATATCCTCTTCTCCTCCTCTTCTCCGTCTCTTCTCCTTCTCCTCTCCTCTCCTCTCTTCTCTCTTTTCTCCTCTCCAGATGAGTTAGGGTGTTGGTGATTCGGTGTGAGCTGTGTTAGAGCATTGTCCCTTCCAGCTGAAATATCCTCTCCTCCTCCTCGTCTCCGTCTCTTCTCCTTCTCCTCTCCTCTCCTCTCTTCTCTCTTTTCTCCTCTCCAGATGAGTTAGGGTGTTGGTGATTCGGTGTGAGCTGTGTTAGAGCATTGCCATGGCTGGTGTTTGCTGGTAGGTGAGAACAGAGCTGCGCACCCTGGCACAGGCTCTAAGGCAGCTCCTGCTGCCCCCGGTGTCTTTGAGAGCCATGTCTTCTTTCCACTCTCCCTCACCGTCATTTCTTCTCAAGTCACACCAGTCCTTAACTCCAGTACAACTTTGTATTTCCAGTTTCATGTGCCACACTCGGTGTGCTGCAGCTCCGTCCGTCTTAGGCACTGGTACAACCCCACACTGCTGTCTGCATGCAGCTCGCCGCCGAAGGGCGCAGGGTGCGAGTTAGAGCAGGGCTGCCGTTCCCATGTCACCAAGTGGGAACTGACTTGGGGCTGCTGGGTGCCGACCTGGCTTGTCCCTGCTGTTGGCAGCCCTCGCTGCGCTGGGTGCTAGTTGCTGACTTCCCAGTTTGCACAGTTACGTTCTGGTGGTGGCTTTTCTCTGACCGGACCCACTGTTCTGCGGCCACTCAGAGCTCTTCGGTTATTCTTACAGTTTATCAGAAAATGACCTCGGGGAGGGAAGTATCCGTGCCCTGTCCGAGGGGCTGCCGTGCTTGGAACGCCTCCGGAAGATCGAGTGAGTAGAGGGCGGTGACGGCGGCAGGGCAACACCTGGCTGGCTTTGCTGGTAGCGCTGCCAGGGCAGGGGTGGGGCAGATGGTGCTGGTGCCCCAGGCCCCACAGTTCTGCCACCAGCGTGTCGCGCCCTCTGTTTTCTCTCTCCTCGCTGCTTCAGCTTGAAACTCTGTGGAATCGCTGATGACGCTTCCAAATCACTCTCTCACGGCTTCCGGCGGTGCCCTTCCCTGGAGGAGATAACGTGAGTGTGGGAGCGGGAGGGAGGCCACAGGGACACAGCTCACTCGGCGCAGTGTTGGCTCCTAGTTTCAGCTGCGGCACTCTTCTGACCCTGACAAATGCTTGTCGATACTTAGCACTAAGTACTTTAGTGATAAATTTACTAGTAATTTACTAATTGACTACATTCACTACTAAAAACCTCCTGCTATAACTAGCAACTCCCTGGAAGCTGAATGTGAGGAGCTGAACAGAATATGGAGGAAAACTCTGCTCCGCAAACTGCCCACCACCCTTGGTCTTTTAGCATCTCCTCTGCGAGGCAGGAGAAACTCCCCATCCTGCTCTGTGGGCTCCGAGCCTTGTCTCCAGTTTTGTACCAGATGGTCCCAGCTGGCCCTCGGAGCGGAGCAGGAGCCTCTCGGTGCAGCTGTAGAGGCTGGGGTGAGGGGAAAGCAAAGAAATTCATGCCAG
>NW_010404325.1:6603-7807 GCF_000710305.1 Buceros rhinoceros silvestris | reverse complement strand
ACACGGTTCCAGTGAGCAGCACAGATGGGCTTAACTACATTCTGAGGCGGGTTCGCCTGCCCAGGAGACCCTCAGCTGGGAGCCCGCTCCAGCTTGTGTCTCTTTCAAAGCAGTTTGCCCCGCAGAGCCCTCAGGACTCGGGGCGTTAGGTCAAAGCCAGGATTTTATTGCCAGGCCCTGGAGAGCTCTGGCGATGATCCAGTAGAGTAATGGGGTGAGTAGAGCAATAGTCAGAGTGTCCCTTGCAGGGTGGCACTCAGACCAGTGAACCGCGTGGTTAGTTACTGCTGCATTACTAACAGATGAGCAGATTCTCCTCTGACAGCAGTGTTAGGAGGGGCTGCTCTTGTCAGTGGAGGCACGTGAGAGTTCTGTCTTTGGGAAATCTGAGTGACACGGCGAGCAATACGCTGATACCCAGGAAATGCCGGAGCAGGCCGTGAACTTGTTTGTGGAAGGCACCAGTTCTTGAGCTGGATCCTGTCCTGCCTCTCTTTTTTGGCTTCTGCACACCATTCAGAAATTCTGGAGTTGCTCAGACTCGGGCAGAGGAACGTCTCTGTGGGGTGGCCCCAGGATTGTTCAGCTGAGTCTAGCACTGCCTGGTGCCGTGCTCGGGTTCTGTTTTCGGGGGGAGGGCAATGGCCAGGCTCCTCAGCCAGCAGCAAACTGGCCATAACCCATCAGAGAGTGGAAAACCTAGAGCGTGCCAGAGAGGCGCCTCAGCTGCTGCAATAGTTTAACACCGTCAGCGCAAGGAGTAGATGTCCTGGGGTAAAGCATCTCATCCCCCGGGGCTGCAGGACTCTGGGGAGAACCACAGTCCCCTGGCTCTGTGGTGACGCTCCCCCTGGTTTCTTATCGTACATGAAAATACAGGTGAAACTGAGGAAACTCCTCAAAATTGAGCTTGTAAATCAGGAGAACATTTACCTGCCATGGTAAGAGGGCAACGAGCTCTTGTAACAGTCTAATCTATGAGGGGGCCGTGTCACAGCGCTGCAGTTCTTCCCCGCGTGCTCCTGAACTGACTCACAGCTGGGGTTTCTTGTCTGTCTTAGACTGTCCTGGAATGCCCTTGGTGATGGAGGAGCCCAGGCGCTGGCCAGCGCTCTCCCAAGGATTGAAAAGCTGAAGATCTTGGAGTGAGTAGAGCCCCGAGACCAACCCCGGGAAGAAGAGTCGCTTCTGTCGTTGAGCCTTC
>NW_010404325.1:5874-6584 GCF_000710305.1 Buceros rhinoceros silvestris | reverse complement strand
ACAGCTGGGGTTTCTGGTCTGTCTTAGACTGTCCTGGAATGCCCTTGGTGATGGAGTAGCCCAGGCGCTGGCCAGCGCTCTCCCAAGGATGGAAAAGCTGAAGATCTGGGAGGAAGTAGAGCCCCGAGACCACCCCCGGGAAGAAGAGTCGCTTCTCTGTCGTTGAGCCTTCAGCCGGAGCGCTGCCGAGGAGGGGGCGAGTGTTAGGAACAGCAGACAGCCAGGCTCCTGCGGTTCCGCAGCCTGCTCAGCCTGCTCCGTGCACCATGGGCCAGCCTTGCCTGGCTGATACACAGGCACCGCATTTTGTCTTGGGTGTTTGCAGCGGCGGTATCTAGCCAGTCTCTCCTGCCCTGCCTCCTGAGTCAGGGGAGACAAACTGGTATTTCTAGGGTGTGACTCGTGTCACCTCATGTCCTCAGGGGAGCTGCTGCCTGCAGGCGTTTACTTCTCTTCAGTGCCTGGGATGGTCTCGGTGGGATGCAGCTCCTGTGCTGGACCTGCAGCACAGCCAGCAGCTGGAGCCCGCGTCACCAGCCCAGACCCTGGCGTGGTGGCACCCCAGCTGGCCAGTCCGTGGTGTGTGTCCTACATCTCTCAGCTGTATGAAAACAGTCTGCGGGGCACACGGTCAGGAACAGCGTTTGGCCTCGCGCGGGGAAGCCCCACGGCAGAGCCTGGCTGGTTTGCAGCTACAGGCAGGAGGGGTG
>NW_010404325.1:5420-5688 GCF_000710305.1 Buceros rhinoceros silvestris | reverse complement strand
TTTTGGCACCAAGCTCGCAGTGGGATCTTTTAGGGTGCTCCAAGAGATCTGCTTACGGGGACTGTTGCCAGGAGGAGGCCGTGGGGAGCAGTGCACACGCGCTTCTTGCATGAATAGGGCCATGGTGTTACAGACAAGGCTGATGTGAGCTGTGTGGTGCTGCTCTAGGTGTAGCTCTTCTGGGACAGGAGAAGGAGCCAGTGGTTATCCAGCTGTTTTCCACTCTTGGTTTGGTGTTGGATTTTGAAACTCTCTTTTTGTTTCTGAA
>NW_010404325.1:4255-5299 GCF_000710305.1 Buceros rhinoceros silvestris | reverse complement strand
TTTGGATTTTGAAGCTCTCTTTTTGTTTCTGAAACAGTCTGGAGAAGAATCGCATTGGTGCCTGTGGGGCCACAAAGCTGGCAGAGGAGCTTGCCAAGTGCCCGGAAATTCAGTCTGTAAGGTGAGCAGCTATCCCAGAACTTGGCTGGCTGTCAGCTCAGCGAGGGCCCGCCGGCGTGACCGGTCTTGGGGCAGGCGTTAGCTGGCCTGCAGTCAGATATTGCAGGGGATGCAGATGCAAGCCAAGTAGCCGAGGGGTTCCTAGGCCAGCTCCGCCCCCTCAGAAGGTCCTGGGAAAGAGGGACTGCAAGGTTCACTGGCTTTAAATGCGGGAAGAACGGAGACCCGGTTGTGTAATGTCCCCATCAGGTAGTTTGTCACTTTTCCCCTGTGAGTTTTCTTTCTCCCGTTACAGCTGCTTTCACTCCTGCCCCGTCCCACTCTGTCCCGGGACCCGTATCCTGCAGATATGTGGATGCCTGATTTTTCCCACTCTTTGTCATTGCTCCCCCAGACCTGTGTATCAAACTCCACCAGAAATGTCTTGTAGGAGAGACCTCTTCATCCTTCCATCCTGTGTACAGTCACACTTCTGAGAGCACCTCTGATAACTTCCTGGGGACCCAGAGCCAAGTGTATGCCACTGCCCGAGCTGCCTCCTTGCCCCCAGACAGGCTCTGCCTTCCCCATAGTGAGAGCAGCCTGAGGGCAACCCCTGAGGAGGGGCTCTGGTCCCGGCTGGAGCTGGCGGCCCCTGTGCTTGCTCAGATTGGTGGTCCCAGCACAGCCCACCGTCCCTTTGACTCCTCGGGGCACTCTGCTCTGCACGGGAGAAGCCCAGCACGGGCGACTTTGGAGTAGACTCTGCCGGATGAGGCAGATGAAGACGGGTGCTCATGTGCCTCAGGTTGTGTGTGTGCGTAACTTGGTTCTTTTTCTGCCTTCTGAGATCCAAGTCCTGAGGGCTTCCAAAGCCCTCGCCTCTCTCCCGAGCTGGATAAGCGCGTCTGTCCCAGCAGGCGGGTGGCTGGCGGGGGGGTGCCC
>NW_010404325.1:2375-4050 GCF_000710305.1 Buceros rhinoceros silvestris | reverse complement strand
CCATCCCTCACTCCTGTCTCACCGTCCAACCCGCTTTGACAAACCCCAGTCTTTGCCATGCCACCTCCTCGCTCACCACGCTTGGTCCTGCAGTGACACGCTTGCTGTCGTTGCAGGCTGTGGGACAATCCAGTGCCCAGGGGCCTCGCTGAGAGTTTGACGAGCCAAGACCCCAGACTGTGTTTCTCCTTCTGCTAGCGAAGAGGAGCCCTCGCCTGACCAGGAGTTGCTCTCTACCTCCCACTGCCCTCAGACATTGCACTGAAATCACTGTTGCTAGGACTGAAAACTGTGACCCTTTGGTCCTCCTTCGTGGCACTGAACCACCCAGGGGGGTTGTGTTTCTTCTGAGCTTTTGCTGCCCAGGAAAGCAGAAGACTGCGAGCAATCGCTGCTGAGCCAGCAGCGTTCCTGGTGCAGAACATCAAGAACTCTCCTCAGGGGGGTTAGATGCGTTTCGTCAGCGTGAATCAAGATCACGGCTCCGCCAGGGTGCTCCGGAGAAAGCACACGCATCCTCTGGGAGAGGGTGTGAAATTATTTATGGTGTCGTAACCTGCCGGACCTGTTACAACCGCACTGTTGCTAGGACTGAAAACTGTGACCCTTTGGTCCTCCTTCGTGGCACTGAACCACCCAGGGGGGTTGTGTTTCTTCTGAGCTTTTGCTGCCCAGGAAAGCAGAAGACTGCGAGCAATCGCTGCTGAGCCAGCAGCGTTCCTGGTGCAGAACATCAAGAACTCTCCTCAGGGGGGTTAGATGCGTTTCGTCAGCGTGAATCAAGATCACGGCTCCGCCAGGGTGCGCCGGAGAAAGCACACGCATCCTCTGGGAGAGGGTGTGAAATTACTTATGGTGTCGTAACCTGCTGGCCCTGTTACAACCGCTCTCCAGTTGTGTGTGCCTGCATGTGAAACACCTCGGTGATTTTTAGTCAAAACGTGGCAATAGTCATTTGTGTTTGCTTCACGCAGGCGCCTTTTCACACAGAATTGCCTCAGTGTCCTAGTAGAGACTTCAGGACTTTAGGAATTTCAGATCCTTGTCCCCAAATGATCAAAATTTGGCTGATGTCACCATGAATTTCAGTGACAAACCTTTCGGTACTGAGCTCGTAAAGCAGTTTGTCAGGCGGCTGTGACTGTCCTGCGTGACCTGCGCTACTGGCTGTTTCCAGCGGGGTTCTGAGGACCTGGGTGGTGTTTTTGGAGGGCTCGATTGCACTGGTCTCCTTGCGGTGAGGCGAGGGGTCTGCTACCGTGAAGCACTGACCACGCAGTAGATCCGTCAGGCCTCTGCTGTCCCCTGGGTCCCAGAGCCTCCGTGTTGCTGGGCAGTGGGTGTCGGACCAGGGGCAGCTGCAGGGAGATAGAAGACCCCAAGCGCTGAGTTTGCTGCTCAGCGGAGGAGACGGACTGAGGGGCCCCTCATGCCCGAGGAGCGCAGCCTGTGTGGCAGGAGTGCGGCCACGTTGTTCTCATTATTTATTAACTTACAAATACATGTTGTCGTGTGCTTGTGCTGTAGCTGCCTAGTGCTTGTGGTGGGCTGGTTACTGAAGTGTGTTTGCAGCAGTGTTTGCCTGCCGAGACGGAACCGATCGGAGCCGGGCAGCGCAGCGTCCAGCAGAGCTTTGGGCAGAGGACCGGCAGCAGGTGCCCCTGGCTCTTGGGTA
>NW_010404325.1:1965-2318 GCF_000710305.1 Buceros rhinoceros silvestris | reverse complement strand
CCGGGCAGAGAAGGGTCCAGCAGAGCTTTGGGCAGAGGACAGGCAGCTGGTGCCCGTGGCTCTGGGGCAGCCCCTGTCCTGGTTCACGGATCAGCACTAGGCTCTGCGAATGCCGACGGTGTGGCGTGGAGGGGGGACACGTTTTGCAGAGCCTGTACTCTGGAAAGCGTTTGAGAACAAGAACAGAGGGGGGAAAGGGGGTGAAATTCCTTATCAGGCTATAGCTCAATGAAGTAATCATGTACCTGAGACCCAGGCACTGGGACTGAGGAGAAGCTTCGCCGAAAGGGGCTTTCCTTTTCGGTCTGTGTTCTCAGGTCTGGTTTGCAGCTGCACCTTCCCAGGGGAAGAGC
>NW_010404325.1:343-1712 GCF_000710305.1 Buceros rhinoceros silvestris | reverse complement strand
CCCTGCTCCCCAGGGCGTGTTGTGGAAATACAGCAGGTCGCAGGGTTTGCGGTGACGTCCTGTGGGTGCGGGCGGTGAGCTGGAAATTCATCTTTTCCTGCATTTGAGGACTGAGCACTTCGTGTGGTAGGCGACAGCGGGTGAGAATCACTCCGTGTGAGGAAGGCAGGCACGGGGAGTCGCTTCTTTTTAACACCATGACTGCATGGCTTTTGAAATACGGTATTTTAGGTATCAAACAATATATGTAAAACATACATAACTTGTAATTTTTACAAGCTGTAGTAAATTTGTTCAAGAAGAAAATATTGTAATTGCATGATCATTAAAGTAATTATTGCTTTTTTTTTTTTTTTTTTTTTTTGTAATGAAATGCACTACGTAAAGTTAAAGGAGACCGAGATGCCCCCGCGGGTCCCCGACTCCTGAGGCTGGAAGCATCCCTCTGTAGCCGGGGGCTTCAGTAAGGTCACACAAGGCATGTTGCTGCAGCTCTTCTCCTGCCTGGAGAGGTCCGGGAGTGCCTCTGAAATCTGGCTGCGTTTCTCAGGCTCTCCCCAAATTCTGGATTAGCTCCCAGATGCCTCTGCCTGACCTCAGCGTGCGGCTGTCCCAGTGCAAGCCGGGGAAGGCCCCGCAGCACCCCACAGCGTCGTTTCCAGAACACCAGGTGTCAGCAAAACCCCGAAAACGGGAAGCAGTTGGCTGCAATCCCGCGATTTTGGCTGAACTCGGGCTCTGGGTGCGTGAGTTGCATTTAAAAAAACAACAAAACAAGGGATTTGGATTGAGTTGTGTTCGACGCCCCACCGCCATCAGCCCAGTTTGTTTCTCACTTCGGATGCCGGGGGCTTTTGGGCCACCCTTCACCAGCGAGCTGCCCCCCGTCCTCGCGCTGCCGCACTCCCTGTCCAGCTTGTGGTCGTGTCTGAAAGTCTCCGAGGGGAACCTGGAGGCTTTGTCCACTTTTAGCGGGGCTAAACAGGTCTCCTGGTGTGCAGGAAGGCGTGGGGCCGTTGGGCGCGATGGCTGAACACCAAACTGCCTCCCAAACCGCCGATAAACGTGGGCCGGTCTTGGAGCCGCTGCTGCTAGCGTTCAGATTTATCACGGTCCAAAAATGGAAATGTGTCAGGACGCCCCGCACATCCCTATTGTTTCAGCCTCCGGAAGACAATGTCTGAGCTAGTCAGTGCTGGTTTCATACACGGGAGGGATTTCGCCCTCTGAGGCCAGATCTTTAGAAAGAAATACACTGCTGAAAACAAACACGCTGCTGGAGGGTGGCGAGGAGCCCGGGATGCGTGCTGGGGAACAGCCGGGGCTGGGCTGGGTCATGTTTTTGCAGGCGATGGCTGCTGTTCGGCGG
>NW_010404325.1:0-321 GCF_000710305.1 Buceros rhinoceros silvestris | reverse complement strand
CGCCAGATCGTTAGAAAGAAATCCACTGCTGAAAACAAACACGCTGCTGGAGGGTGGCGAGGAGCCCGGGATGCGTGCTGGGGAACAGCCGGGGCTGGGCTGGGTCATGTTTTTGCAGGCGATGGCTGCTGTTCGGAGGAGCTGGGACCGCAGCCGCTGTCGCTCCTCCACGAGAACCAGTTCCAGGTCGTGCAGAACCCGCTGTGGGTTGGTGGAATCATGCTGGGCAGGAGAGAAATCTCGGGGGAAACTGGTTTGGAGAAAACAGGCACAGTGGCGTTTAGGAAACACTGGTTGCCTCTCCCTGTTTCACCGCATCCC
>NW_010404324.1:5231-7017 GCF_000710305.1 Buceros rhinoceros silvestris | reverse complement strand
CCAGGGAAGGGGCAAGGCAAGAGGGGACGGGGGCGCGGGGGGGAGAACCATGCTTGCCTGTTTTAGGCAGCCCGGTTCCGGCACAGGAGAAACCGTGCGGCATCGTGGTGCAGCCAGTGTTGAGGCATGCCTGACTTCGTGTGCCAGCGCTGAAGTCTGGTGCCCTAGGCGTCTTGATTTACTGTAATTTATAATCTGAAGTCCAAAATCCAATTAAAAACTAGTTAGCATAAACACACACACCATATTAGGCTTTAAGAACCGCGCAGAGCAGCGAGATAGGCTCAACCATGGGCTGGGCTACCGCAGCAGCCGTCCAACAGCAGCAGAGTACACCGTAAAGTCCCAGATCTTATTGGTCTGAGCACGTTTTCTTGTCTGTTTATTTTTGCTGCAGAAAAAAAAAAAAAAAGAAGCCTCATACTCCTGTTTTTTTCCTGATTGGTTTTCTTTCCCCCCCATCTTTCAGATTATGTCATAACTACAAGGTAAACGAGCAGTGATGGAATCACTGGACACCGAGGTGAGAGCACGGAAGACTCTGGGGACTGTTGAATATGTCGAGTCTTCGGGCTTTGCCCAGGGAGTGCTGCCGACCAAGAAGGATGTGGTTCAGAACATGCTGTACTTACTGCAGCCCAAACGAGCTGGCCAGGCCCAGCGCTCCAAAGAGGATGCGGCCCAGTTGCTCGCCGAGCACCTGCAAGAGCACTGGTTGGTTTGCAACTTGCACACCATCGCGACGCAAAATATAAAGAAACTTATCCTCAAAATGTACGAGGAGTTTACCAGATTGTATCAGACCAGAAAGCAGAGACAGAACCAGGCTTTTACCGAGCGAGCAGACAAGTTCAACGAGAGTTCGGAGAAGCTCTTTGACGTATTTTGTACAGACACGCAAACGAGGAATAAACTGGAGGAGTACAGCGGGATAAAAATGACGAGCATCGAGTGGAAGTTCCTCGAGGATCAAAGAAGCGAAAGGAAAATGTACTACGAAGATTTCACGGACAAGCAAGAATTGAAGATGATGGAAAGACGACAGAAGATACAGTGTCTGGAGCACTTCAGAAAACGCGCCAAGGAGGAGAAGGAAGGAAACAAAGCGAAGGAGATGAAATACAAAAGTGACGAGCAATCAGACGAAGGCACGAGCGTGGATGAATCCTACCCCGCGGAGGAGGAGAATGGTGGGGCTCCGGCCTTCTCGCTGCGGGGCAGAAGGAAGCGCCGGTGCACCACGGCTTCCGCGAGCGCCGCCATGCCCCTGGAGTGCCAGCACATACGGATGAGCATCAGGAGGGTCAGGCCTGGCTTCTATGAGACTGTGGAGAAGGTGGAGAACTGCTAGCGCACGCCGTGGCGGCAGGCGGGGCTGCTGGAGCACGAGGTGGCCGTACACACGCGAGGCAAGTTTGAAACCCCACCATCAATTGAAGTGATTGTTGTAGATCCCCAAGCCAGAGCTCAGGAACATCCTGCCGCCGGGGGAGAGCACCGGGACGGCAGCGGCAGGGACTAAAGCGCGTGGGTTTGGAAGGGTGAGGAGGCAGCGGCTCACGGTGCGAAGGCTCAAGCGTAGCTGCTGATGGAAGGTCACGCAGCCTATATGCCTCTTCTCTTCCAAGGTCCTGTCTACGTCCGTGGGTTTCCGGAAGTCTCTCACCGTTTCTGAGCCAGGGGTGGCCTAACATTATGAAACAGGACTCGGATCTACTGCAGGGAGATAACGCAGACTTGTTGCTGATAGCGAATTGATGTGCTGGAAAGCCCTGACTCCTGCTGA
>NW_010404324.1:3911-5075 GCF_000710305.1 Buceros rhinoceros silvestris | reverse complement strand
TGTGAGCA
Organism: Buceros rhinoceros silvestris; assembly: GCF_000710305.1. Taxonomy (NCBI): domain Eukaryota; kingdom Metazoa; phylum Chordata; class Aves; order Bucerotiformes; family Bucerotidae; genus Buceros; species Buceros rhinoceros. Next base: position 5,067 of record NW_010404324.1, on the reverse strand, counting down.
GGACCGGCCGTTTCGGCGGGGAAGGGAGCCGGTTTCCAGCGTGTCACCAGTCCCAGAGAGGCAGCCTGCGGTTTGTGAAAGGGATTGCTCTCCTGCTCGAGGGGGAGAGAGGGATCGGGAGACACTCAAGTGCTTTGGCTGTAAAAGCATTGGTGATTCTGAATGTTTTATTCCAGATTCTTATTTTAACGACGTTTCCTTGATCGGGATAAACCGTCTCGTAATCGGATGAGTTTTAACATGAAGTCCCTAACCTAGGAGCTGGGGTGTGAGTCCGAAATGAAGTGGTAATGTGTCTGCTGGGGGGTGAGACGGGGGAAGGAAGCAAATGGCGTTATTTAGTTTTAAGATAAGAGTTTTATAAACTTAGCCCCCTCCCCAGGACAGGGGGAGGAACAGGCCTCCCCAGGAGCGGGAAGCTGTGATATTTGCAGCAGAAGGCACCTGAGCCTGGGCTGCTTTTCCACCCTCCAGGTCCCTGCAGAGCAGCAGGGTGGAAACAGGAGTTTTCCACCCGGCGTTTGTTGGAACCAAACGTAACCCTCTTGCCCACGTACATCCTGAGCAGTGATGTGTCTGGTTTTGGGTACCCGCGGTACGAGGTATCTGCTGGTTTTAGTTAGAGCTGCTTCACTGGCTTTTAAAGATGAGAGACTTGACCTTTCAGTGGAACCCAGCGCTGGCCGTCTCTGTGGTGAGATTCCCAGCCCTTGCCAGACTGCACTGAAAATTAAAAGCCCCAGGTCTCTGTCTGCCCACAGAAGTTCTCTGATAGGAAAAGCGCAAACTTGCCTGGTTTTCAAATTTACCTTTTGGTGTGAACATGGGTTTCCCCGCTCCAGGGTCTCAGCTTTTCCCCATTTCTTTCCTCTCCGTCCCGCACATCATTTTACTGGCATTAACTCGTGCTGTTTCATTCTTTGGCTTTTGCTCCCTTTAATAATAAATGCATGTATGAATAATTTTGACAGTTCCTTTACTTTTGATGAATCAGTTCCTGGACTGCTTTGAAGTCCTATGCCAAAGGAGGAATGAAACGCAATTGGCTGCTGGTCCGACTGGGACGCGGCAGAGCTAGTGAGCGCCAGAGCCGGTGGCCGCCCCAGCCCTGCTGCTCTGGCAGGCTCCGGCCACCCGCCGCTGCGTCCCTCCAACC
>NW_010404324.1:1122-3727 GCF_000710305.1 Buceros rhinoceros silvestris | reverse complement strand
TTGTGCGCTCCGCGCCCCCGGCCCCCCGCCGCTGCGTCCCTCCACCCGCAGACGGATCCTTCCGGCTCCGAGCGATGCACCAGCTTCCCAGCGACCTCGCTCGTTAGTAACTGCCGGGATCCTTGTTCTGTGTCTCTGAGAAGTTCTTTATAAGTTGCCCCAGCGTACCTGGCGAACTGGGCATGCTCGCATCGCTGGTAGCGTGGTTGCAGGGTGAATAGCACGCACCCGCGTCCTGCAGCACCTTCCGCCTCTGCTGCGTGGGAGCCCGCAGCCCGCCCCCTCCTCCTCTCTGACACGCTTCACTGACTTCCCCGTGCAAACTATGTCACGTTTGAACTATCTGCCTTCCAGCCCTGAGGTGCTGGACTTGAGCCTCTCTGGGCTCGTACACCAGCAGCTCTGTTTCAGCAGGGAATAATAGCCAAGCTCGGACCTCGCCGAAGTAGAGTGTTTTTCATAACTGCTGTAACCCCCCTCTGTACGACAGGCGTAGCTGACAGTGTGAACGCTCGCTCGCGTGCGAAGCGAACCCGCCAGGGCTGACTCGACTATGGAACGCAGCTGTCCAGAGCTTTGTGATCTCCAGGGACGCGGGGGATTGGAGGTGGTCAGTCTGACCACAGGGAGTGACATTTCTTTCAGAGGCCCCACACTCAGCCTACTGGTTCCAGTTTAACTGCCGTGTCTCATAGAAAGTCAAGCTGGAGATGTCAGAACTCTGCTGTCTTCCTCAGCTAGTTACACTCTTTGTTTGTCACCTTTGCCCTTTTAGAAAAGAAAAAAAAAAAAGAAAAAAAGTCCATCTTGTAGGCTGTGATTTTTCTCATGACGTACAGGCTGAGCAGTGTTTATCGCATTTAAATCGTATTTGTTTTTTTAACTGGGTTTGACTGTGGATAGAGCCAACGCCGGCTCTGTTTCTGCTGCAACAGGGGGGAATTTCTAAGCGATGTATTCTGATTACTCTTCTTTGGGACCATGGTGCCTTTTTAATCAGGACAGTAAATCTTGTCCCACGATTCTGTACTTTTGTACGTTAACAGTTGTTGACTTTCCTTTTTTGGTGTGTCCCAAATAAATTAATATAACATTCCTTTGGGCTTTGTTTCTTCTTTCTAAGGAGGGAGGAAAGAGGAAACGGCAGGTGAGACACATCTCCTCGGCCCCAGCTCTCCCTCCTGGGCCCGTGCAGGAGCGGCTGTGCAGCGCACTGGTGGACCCGCTCTCCTCCGGACTGTGCGGGGCAGGGAGGCTGCTAGAAATGGGAGTCGAGGACCCCTCTTGACCTTCTCAGAAACAACTTTGGCATAACGTCTGCTCTCTGCTGGTGTGTTTACCTCGCTGAGGCATTTGGGAGCTGCGTAACGTACAAGCCACACGGGCTTTCTCCTAGGATTTCCCTTTTCTTCTTTTTTTCTTTTTTTTTTTTTTAACCAAAATGCTGGAGCCTGCAGCAGCTGAAGGTTAAGAGAAGAGGGGTGAAACCTCTGTGTGTGGTGGCAGTGTTTTGCTGGGTCTCTCGGTGTCCCTCGGGCTTGAGGAGATGGGGATTGGAGACAAGGGGGGCACCCTGCCTCCATGGGGTCATGCTGCAGTGGGGTCCCCGCCTCTGCCTGTTCGATCCTGACTGATGCAGGGGTGTGTTGCCCCGTGCTCAACCCGTACGGGTGGTGTCCCAGAGACGATGGTTCACACCACGGGTCCTCGGCAGGGAAGCAAAACGGAAAAGGAAGAAATGCTGGAAAGGGCGTGTTGGCTTCAACAGCTCTTTGCAGGCAGAGGGAATCGAGGTGCGTCCCACAAACGCACACTTTCAGAGGACTTTGAATCACTACAATCACTTTCAGAGGACGCTGAGCTGCTGAGGTCGCTGCACATTGAGGTCACACACATGGGGAAACATCTTCAGCCTTTGTGGTCAGACTGGAGCTCAGGTTGCGCTCGCCTGCCTTGAGCCCTTCACTCTGGTTTCCCCAAGGGGAGCAACAGAAAAGAGAGGACACCCTGACACCCGGGCATGGCCAGGCTGCTCTCTGCTCCCTGCAGGGAGGGTCTTACAGCCCTCCCCAGGCAGGGCTCGTGCTGGCCCCAGGGAGGCAAGAAAAAGCTAACTTCTCACAGCCCTCACCTCCCCGTAGGAAGGGTGTGACCAGCAGGTCGAGGAAGGTTCTCTCCCTGCCTCTGCTCTGCCCTGGTGAGGCCACATCGGAACTGCTGTGCCCAGTTCTGGGCTGCCCAGTTCTGGGCTCCCCAGCTCAAGAGAGATGAGGAACTCCTGGAGAAAGTCCTGGAGAAAGCAGAGGCTGTGAGGATGATGAGGGGACGGGAGCATCTCTCTGGCAAGGAAAAGTTGAGGGACCTGGGGCTGTTTAGCCTGGAGGAGAGGAGGCGGAGAGGGGATCTGTCATGATGGGGCCAGACCCAGTGACAGGACAATGGGCACAAACTGGAACACAGGCAGTTCCCTCTGAGCATGAGGAAAAACTGCTTTACTTTGGGGGTGACGGAGCCCTGGCCCAGGCTGCCCGGAGCGACTGGAGTCTCCTTCTCTGGAGACTTTCAGAACCTGCCTGGATGCCATACTGTGCAACCTGCTCTGGGT
>NW_010404324.1:570-823 GCF_000710305.1 Buceros rhinoceros silvestris | reverse complement strand
ACGTGCTGCTCCCAATGGCACCTGGCAGCTGCCGCTCTGCCTCCTGCAGAGCGTCTCGGGAAGGGGAAGGAACAGGGAAACCCCCACCCCAAAATGCCAGTTGCAGCACTAGCGAGCGCGCTGGCTGTGGGAACCGCTCCGTCGGTGACGCAGAGCACAGCAACCATCACAGGGCTGCAATTCAAACCGCACCCGAGCCCGGCACTGTGGGCACACGGGTCACTGCTGCCCTGGGCAGCCCCCGCCCGCGAAG
>NW_010404324.1:0-264 GCF_000710305.1 Buceros rhinoceros silvestris | reverse complement strand
TGCCCGGGAGGGGTGGACCGCCCCGGAGACGGCGATGAGCGTGGCGGCGCTCAGCGCCTGCGGCTGGGCTGCAGGGGAGACCAACGCCCCGGCTCGCCTGACAGCTGTGTTTGGTCCCCTGGGGGGGTGGGCAGGGGGGGCACATCGGGCAGGCATTGGTGGAGCCAGGGCTGCCGCGGCAGAGCTGAGCACTGAGAAGCTGCTGGGGGGCACAGGAAGCCAGCACAGCACCCGCCCGACCCCCATCCCACGGCTCACCATCCC
>NW_010404323.1:0-547 GCF_000710305.1 Buceros rhinoceros silvestris | reverse complement strand
TGAGAGAGAGATGCTGCCCAGCTGTCCCCGAACTGCAGGGGGTTTGTAAGATGACCAGGGGGACGCCCGTCACAAAACCTGTAAGACGTGAGGACGCTTACGCAAAATAACTTGGGACCGGTGAGACGGGGGCCAGAACTCTGGGACGCACGGTCTAAAGATCGATAAGAGGGAGGCCAGGTTCTGGGATGCACGGTCAGGGACCGGTAAGGCGGAGGCCAGGGACAGTAGTGACCCTGGGACGCACGGTCAGGGAAGCCCGCCCAGTAAGATGTGTGGGTTCGGGTCCCACCAGGGGTCAGGAATAAAGCTGGCTGGGAATTCCTGGGATTCAATTGAAAAGTGAAGGGAAAACTTTTGGGATATTTGGGTAATGTCACACTGAGTGCTGAGTGAACACCGGTGCATGTCAGTGAGTGTTTGTGCCTGAGACGCAGCCTCGCTGCAAAGCGAGTGGGAGCTCTGCCAGAGACAGGTGAAGCGTGGGGGGTTTTTTTTGTCGTCCTGTCTTTTGTGATAACTGTGTGTTCTGTTGGGAGGTTTCACG
>NW_010404322.1:0-12116 GCF_000710305.1 Buceros rhinoceros silvestris | reverse complement strand
ACAATAATTTAAAAAAATAAAATAAAATAAACCAGACAACGAATGAACAGAATTAAACTTGACTGGAGCAGTTCAAGCAAGATTCCTCTACTATGAGAAAAAAGTATCCCTCATTTCTCACCATAGTTGATTTCTTAGCCGCTTTAAAAATCCACCATTTTTCTCTAAAGTTTCCAGCATTTTTTATTAGTCAGAAAGGGCTTAAACAGAATTTAAAACATATGAAAAGTCTCACTGACTTCTCACGTAGGACCAGTGAGAGTTCTGCTAAATAAGGACACCGTGATTCCATCCGAATTAAAGAAATACTAAGGGTAACTAAATCACACCACTGCATAGTCTGACATTGGACTCGGTGGGTCTGGAGCATGCCCACATTTCAGAGCATGACAGTAGAAGATACTGGGAAGGCAGAGGTGCTAACAACAGCCCAAGCTATGAGACCACACCTGGTGGCTCCCCTTTCACATATCAGGAGAGTATGAAGCTCCATAAAACTTGCCTGAATACCTACTGTTAAGAGATAAAAACACTGTGGCTGCAGATAAACACTGAGTGTGCCACATTCTCTTACACCCATTTGGACCTCACAGTCCCTCTCTCCCTGCTCGAGGATACATTTCCCTTCTGCCTGTTAACCTGGTTTGGGTTGCTGATTGTAGGGCAGCTGTCACAGGCATCACCGACACCATCATTATCCTCATCCTCCTGGTCTTGGTTGGGGATCCTCTGACAATTATCCAAAAGGTTCTTAATACCTATTGAAAAGTGAACTGGGTGTTAGTTAAAAACAATTCCCATACCTGTTATTGGACTACATGAACATCAAGAACACTAAAAAGACTATTCCTTTTCAACAACTACTTAATCTCGCAATGACACTGCAGAGCAAATCTTTCTTATGTGTGCATCCATTCATTTAAAGGACGAAAGAAACACCTTGCTAAAAACAGCTTTCAACATCATCACACACACTTCATTAATTACACACAATTAATTCTGTCCTGTTCTTGTATCACATCTTACAGAATGGGACATTTCATCTTTGTTACTAAATTTGAAGGGCCGTGATTTTTTTCACTTCTTTCAAGCTTCTTTCAGCAGTGCAAGTAATACATCACGTAGCTCTTGGGCATCTGTGACAGGCAGCAGCTGGGTACTCTGGGGCATATTTGCACCTTTAAGGAATTACTGACTGACCAACGGCCTTAACTTACACATGAAATGTATGGCTTTGTTAACTCACAGCACATTCTGGGCAAGTTTCAAGAACGTCAGAGATGCTGGAAGTGAGAGAATTACCAACCATCTCCATCCATGTCATCATCGCAAGCATCTCCTTTCCCATCACCATCTGTGTCCCTCTGGTCATTATTCAGGACATTGCGGCAGTTGTCACAAGCGTCTCCAAAGATATCTTGGTCACTGTTTCTCTGGTTAACATTGGGAGCCAAGACACAGTTGTCCTGCCAGAGACACAGATCCAAATCAGACATGAACCAGGCCCTGAATCTTTAATTTCTACTTCAGTGGATTTATGTAACTCTTTTATTTATTTCTGTGTTCACAGAAAATGTGAGCAGTCTGACATTTTATAGGAATATTGGCTCTGGATCAGATTTCATTGGCTTCCTCAAAGCTCTGCTTTGAACCACACCATGAGAACCTTAAACATAAACACACTGTATCACAAGTCTCTATTTATAACTGACTTCTGATTCAAATTTTGGATGTGTACATGATGAGGAACCTGTTTTGGTGCCCTGGCTTCCTTACATGGTCCTTCTCAAAAGCTGCAGTTCAGAGACCCTGACAGGGTCTCAGTGAAAGGCCATTCCCCCCTTCTGGTAGAGACTCAAACCAAAGCTAAAACTTGCAAAAATAGGACTTTCTGATGCAAAAAGATACAGGTTTTGGTTGTTTCTTTTTCTTAATATGTGTATGTGTCAACCACGCTGCAACTGACTCTTCTCTAAGACCATCAGAGGGCACATGGAGAAAATTTCATTTCAAAGTGGTGTAATCTTTTGCTTCCCATCTTGCACATCCATGACCTTATCTTCCTGTACACATGGAGGCAGAACAGAGTGTAGCAACAATAAAGATGTTACGTGATCGCAAAGGTGCTGAACCTGCATATAGATTTGTAGTTGAAGGAAAATTTAACATCCTTCCTTGTAGAACTTTAATAAAACCAGTTGCTTCATGCTACCAGAATTTAGGGTCGATCTCTGAGGTAAAACAGCCTAAGACAGAACTTCTGTGATTGCTCGTCTGCCCTACCTCCACATGAACATTTGTACTCTGGATAGAGTGCTCTTGCTGTCTTCCTTGGAAGTGCATTAAGCAATATGACAAAAAGATCTTAATGTAGAACAACACTGGGCATGTGAGGATACCGGGTGAACACAAAAGAGCTTTTATGGCCTGGATTTATTCTCTGACATATTCTGCAGTAATGTACCCACTTGAAAACCTCTTTCACTTTGAGAACATGATTCGAAGCTTTTTCAAGTAATTGCAAGACAGCCATTAATTTATGAGGGTTTTGGATCCCTCATGGAATGTGATGTCAGGTCAACTTGCTCTTTAAAAAGAAAGACACTAATGCAAGTAATGTTACTGAAGGCCACGTGACAAAAGGCATGACAGAAGGACTCAAGTTCGGTATACAAAAAGCTCTAAAATGCAATGCTAAACGATAATAGAGCATGCAGTGAAGGGATTTAAGGCTGAGTGGCACAGCCTGGGATTTTTAAGTCTTATAATAGCAAGCTCTATATAATAGAAAAAGACAGAATTACAGAGCTGCTGCTGGTGATAGGTATGGGATAGTGCCTGCCAAATAGCAGTGAGCCACATTTCAAAATCACTGCCTATCGCGGTAATGCGAAATCCTTCTGTCTGCACAGACCCCTGCACTCTGATCTATACACAGCACCTGCTCATTGGGAATGCCATCTCCATCTGCATCATCGTCACAGGCATCTCCAATCCCATCAGCATCGGCATCTTCTTGTCCGGAGTTTGGGACAAATCTGCAATTGTCCTACACAAAAATAAGACATGTCTGGTGTTCCATGGATAAACTGGACGCCTTTGTAATTTGAATGAGTTTTTCTATTATTGTTTTAATTAATCAATTAATCAATCAAATTGAATACAAATTATCCAGATGAATTCAACAAATAGAAGAAATACGAATACACCTAGCCATGTTTCTTCCACTCTTCCTCTTCACCCTTTCACGCTCTGAATTATTATAGGATTAAGAAAGAATTTCTTACCTTTCTGCAGTTTTCAGCAGAGCATGAGAGTTCTTCGTTAGGATAGCCATCAATGTCAACATCTTTTCCACAAATATAACCATCACCAGCCCAGCCAATGCCACACTATCAATAAAACACCATGGTAGTACTACCAAAAGGTTAATGAGTCACTGTAGCGAGATTTGAGAGGGAAACCTCATGTCAATCTTGAAAACTAGCATACAGAAGGCACGGACAGACACTAAAGTACAATGAGGTACACTTCAGCATCTCTCAATACAGGGGGGAAAAAAATCTTTGTTTCAGGCTCTCTGTATCTAGGCACATCCAGAAAGAGCTGACTCGATGGTAAATGGAATGTGTGCCTGTAACACCTAATGATTTCAGTAGGAGCTATAAATTTTTCTTAGACACTGGTGAGAATCAATTTTGGTTCCTCATCTGCAGGTAGAGAAAAAGAGGAGAAGCAGGGAAAAGAAAAGCATATGCACCTAGCATCTCAGCAAGGGGCCCATGCTTAAATACTAATGACTGTGTTTCGTTCAGCATCTCAAGAATACATCTGCAACTAGAGGAAGTTTTGAGACAAAACTGTGCTCGCAGTTACTAAGTTTGCACCAGCAAAGCAAGTGCATCTGCACACAAGTTTCTTCTAGCCAATGAAGTAGTACCGTTTCAGATCAATGCCTAATTTGTGTTGTAACTGAAGATACATGCATGGAATTGCATGTAAAACTTTGGCCTCCCCTCAAAACGAGGACCTGACTGACACAAATATCTAGGCATCTTCCCATTACAGCATGGACTTCACATATCCTAGATTGTTCCTCTTTGAAACAGGTGGACACCAAAGCAAGTGCCAGCAAAAGAACACACTGTATCCACATTTAGGACATAGGATTAGTCTCTTGTTTCTCCTTGCAAGCTGTAAAAACTAAGTAATATACTTCAGTTAGACTCACAGAACAAAAGCTCATATGCCACTTGGTGTTCCTCTCCTTCCATGGCTGGGAAGCACGGTACAGCCTTCCTGTGCCTAGAATCTAGTCTCACTTGGAAAAATACCACCTCTATTGGGAGGCAAATCCAGGCATGTCGGGTATGCAGAGACAATCCCTACTCACAGCTATGTAGCTGAGCACTAGGAGAGAAATTTGTCCATGTCATGTCTTCTGTAGAGTGACACTTGACAGTCCTTTCTGAAGAGACTACAGAAAGTCTGTAAAAGCCATTCCCAAAAATTCTAATTACAGAGACGCAGTAAATACGGTACATAAGTATGTGTTCCTTACAGACATGCTACAAGAGGAAAACAACTGCAAGGTAGACTCAGCCTGGTTATTTTCATAGCTGGTCTAGGCCAGTGTGCCACAACCTGGTTAAAACACCCAACTGTATAAAATGACCACAAAGGCTTTCTGAGTTCCAGCCTAAAGAAGGCTTTTTCACTGTACTAATGCATGAATTTATGAACTCACAATACACGTCACTTCTCCTCTCCTCTCCTCAATACAACGGGCATGGAGACTGCATGGATTGAGGGCTCGATTTCTGCAGCTCCTCTCAGCCTGGCATCCCCTGACTTGGTTTCCTGTATATCCTGGTTTGCACTGGCCACAGTGGTAAGACCCCTGTAAGAAAAAAAAAAAAAAAGTTACTAGCCTGCTTTTTAACAAAACTCCTTTTTCTTTCAAAGCTTGTAAGTGAGATTCACGTTACACTGCTTATGCTGTGCAAGTGTAGTTCTTCATCCACTGAGGCCTCTTACATTGTCAACAAACTTTACTTTCTACATGAAATTCAGGTTTGGCTCCCACAGTGCACAATGGAAAGCACGTTCCACCGTTGCCTATTTAGACCAGGTTTTTGTTAAGCCAGACAAAAGTTACATAGTAGCAAAAGCTTCACCATGATGCCTTGTCCCTGCCAGCATCACTCCAAGCTGCTTCTAGTAACCAAAACTTTGTGTAAAATTCTAACCTGCTTCATCAGACTGAATGCTTTTATTTCAGTGTAAAGCAGGCCCATTAGCTTATCTAAACTCAACTGGGCACAACTTTTGATCAGAGAGAGACAAGAGAATTAATTTTATTTTAACTTAAATGTTTTTAAGCCAATTTAAACTAAATCTTGCTCTTCAGAAAAGAATTCAGGAGTTGACACAGTCACCCTGATCTACACTGCAAGAAAAACAACCCATGTAACCTTTTGCAATGGTTTACCTAAACACCTACATAAATATTTTATGTTTGTGATACTCTCTCGTATAGACAAACACAAAGGAGCTAAGCTATGGAATCTCAGTTTGTGCTGGGAAAAATCACCATATGAGATACAAACAGATAAATGCTCATAAGGAGTCTTCCTTGGGCATCTAATGCGGCTTTTATCTCTATCTCACATACTTCTACATTTATAACCTATGACATGGAAGTTAATTGAAAACAATCTTTTTTTCCTTATAGCAAATAATTATTTTTGACATGTCAAGGAACAGAAACTGGCAAATCTCTGACAAACATGCATCCACTCATTTGTGAAACTGATAGGCTTCATACAACTTTGCTCTTCCCATATAAAGCCTGGAGGAACTGGCAGGATTGTCCCAGTCTACTGTGATAGAGACAAACATCTACCACCCAACTGGGCATTATTTTTGTCCTCTGTTCCTAGCTCCATTCCAAATTTTAACTCTGTGTTGTCTGCATACTTTCAGGCTGGAGATGAAGATATACAGATGACTGAAGAATAAAATAATCCCTGGGACACGGAAGTGGCATGGCCTGTATAAAACATAGCAGCCCGTGCACTTCCTTCTAATAGATGCCAGAGCGTATCTTGTGGGGTCGGCTGAATTTGTTCAGCATATTCTCTCCTATATCAAGCCCTGCTATGCATTTAAATACCTTTAAGGCAGCACTTCCAGACCAAACTGTTTCTAAAGGGAGACAGGAATAAAAAACCTACACTGCTCTGTTTTGACAGATGGCCCTCTGCAAAGAAGGCCAGAAGAGGGCTAGTCATGTCTAATCATGATACAACATGACAGAAATGTTCTAGATAGTGAAAAAAAAATAGAGCAAAACATACTGAACTGTGAAAGCAGGCCCAGAAAAACAAGGTTATTCACAAAGAAAGCACACAACTTCAAACACTACTGGCAGCCTCCATGACAACCACCTGCAAAAAGGACTACCTTTACACCTACAGGATACTTTTAATCCTTGTTGTGGAGGAAGTCTGCTCTGTGCAGCCAGCTGTAGCAGAACAGTATTTGACAGTGGCACAAGCTGCAGCTACTCACAGCTTGGATGGGCATATGCTTCACTGGGTAAAAACTGTCTGGATGGCCAAGCTCAAATAGAGGTGGTGAATGGAGTTGGTGGCCAGTCACAGGCGGTGTTCTCCAGGGCTTAGTATTGGGGCTAGTTCTGTTTAATGTCTTTAGCAATGATCTGGATGAGGAGATCGAGTGTACCTTTAGTAAGCTTGCAGATGACACCAAGCTGGGTAGGAGTGTTGATCTTGAAAGTAGGAAAGCTCTACAGAGGGATCTATAGAGACAGGATCAATTCACTAAGGCCAATTGCATGACATTTAACAGAGCCAAGTGCCAAGCTTTGGTCACAACAACCCCCTATAACGCTACAGGCTTGGGGAAGAGTGGCTGGAAACCTGCCCAGCAGAAAAAGACCTGGGGGTGCTGGTCGACAGCTGGTTTAATGAGCCAGCAGTGTGCCCAGGTGGCCAAGAAGGCTGGTTTGTACCAGCAGGAGCAGGGAAGTGATTGTCCCCCTGCACTCAGCACTGGTGAGGCCACACCTTGAACACTGAGTTCAGTTTTGGGCCCTGAAGAAAGACAAGACAGACACCAAGGTTCAGGACTGTGTCCAGAGAAGAGCAACAAAACTGGTGAGGGGACTAGAGCACAAGTCTTATGAGGAGCGGCTGAGGGAACTGGGGTTGTTGAGCCTGGAGAAATGGAGGCTCAGGGGAGCCCTTATCATCCTCTACAAGTACCTGAAAAGAGGTCATAGCAAGGTAGGCATCAGACTCTTCTCCCGAGTAACAAGCAATAGGATAAGATGAAATGGCTTCAAGCTGCTGTAAGGGATGCTGGGAGGTTCAGTTTGGACATTTGAAAATATTTCTTTACTGAAAGGGTTGCCAAGTACTTGAACAGGCTGCCCAGGGAAGTGTTTGAGTCACCATCCCTGGAGGTGATTAAAAGAAGTGTGGATGTGATGCTTAGTGATGTATTTTAGTGGTGGACTTGGCAGTGCTACATTAATGGTTGGATTCAGTGATCTTAAAGGTCTTTTCCAACCTAAATGATTATATGATTCTGTCATTCTAAGTGAAAGGTCCAGCATGCTTCATGGCATTAAAATGGTGTATGCTCCTTCTGTAGGACCCTAACATCTTTCAAACATTTCTGCTTCTGCTGTGCTTATTCTCCTGGATTTTATATCTATGGGTTATACCAGCTGCAGTTCTCCTCCACTCTGTGCTTATTTAGAGGGATATCTGGTACTGTATAAATACCCTAACATTGTGAAGGCATTACTGCTATAAGAAGAGCACCCGGAGGAACAGCTTGTTATATTCCTGGGTGGGAAGAGATGAGGGGAAGCAAAGATTTAATCTTTCAAAGGAGGTTCCTTGCAATAACATACTCATAAACACACACAACTGAATGGTGTGGAGAGAAGAGTTCCTGCTGTTCCTCAGAGAAAATAGATACAGCTCAGGTGGACATACTAATGACAAATCAAGTATTGTTTTTTTTTATTATTAGTCAGGAAAAGAGGAAATGATTCTTTGGTTTAGAGGAAGCCAATAAACAAACTGTATTATTTAGCTCTTCAGTCAGAGCCATAAATCCAATTCAAGCCTCACAGAATTTTAAAACAATCAATTTCTTGAAGTCACAATTGAAAAGGTACTTACCAAAGTGTTTATGCAATGGGAATTTGGAACACAGAGTCCCAGTCCACCGCTCTGACATTCATCAATATCTAAGCAGACCTAACAATAAAACAAATCAACATTACCAACAATTGGTAATAAAACCAATGTCAATTCGAGATTCAAGTCTGAAGAAATGTCACTAAAGTTTAAGTCTAGAAAAGAGTAATAGCCTCTCCTGAAATCACACTCAGAATGGCACAGACATAACATGAGGCTAAGTTTTCAATGGGTCTCCAGACACATATCACCTGGAGTGTGTCTCCAGGGTTTATACAGAAAATTTCAACCTTAATATTGGCTTGTGGTTCATCCACAAGACATGAACCATGTTCCCCTTGTAGGGTACTACAGGAACATGTAAAAATTGTCAGTAAAATAGGCTTTTTCTATCATACTCTTCCTAGTTCAAAGCCAGCTCACAGAAAACAACAGAGCTCCCTTTAAAATCAATCAGTGATACCTGGGAAGATATCATTTTGTCTTGCCTTCATATCAGCCCCAAGTATTACACAGTTAATACTCCCATTAAAGCCAGCAAACACAACTCCAACCTTCTAATTACAACACTCTGAGCTCTCCCTAGCTCCTCAAGGCAGTTATGGGATGACAGGAGTATGAATATAAAGCAATACAGATGCATTGATGTAAACCAGCACCTTGCTATGGTGGTTGCTGCAGGGATTCTGTCACTCACCTGTTTATTGCTCTTGGCGTAGCTGACTCCTACACCTTGCACGGTTTGTCCTGTGTATCCTGGGGGACAGGTCTCGCATCGGAAACCTGGAGCAGTGTTCACACATCGCACTCCAGGGAAGCAAGGGTTGTAACGACACTGCAAAGAAAAAAATTAACTGAGCACGTGTTCCTGCTTCAGTAACATCCATGCTCTGACTATGTGCACAGATTGCTCAGTCAAAGGCAATGCTATGTGCAATGTCTGTGTGTCTTCTGTTCAGAGCTGGCTTATGAAGGACACAGTCTCTGCAGGTATTTCTGACCCCAGTAGGTCTTCAGCTATCTCTGTCATTTAAGTAAAATTTGCAATCTTCCATTACAGCCTGTAGGTGATGCCCTAAACTCTGATTCCAAATGGTGCCATTTGCTAGGCAGGTTCAGCTCCCTCAGAGGCTGAGAACCCCCTGGAAGGGTCCACAGCACAGTGTCAGGAAAGCCATGTAATTCCAACCCACTGAATAGTCCTGCAATTGTGTTTCATATACACAGAGGCGGCAGCAGCAGCATTTCCCCTCACTTATATTTGGGCAAATCTTGTAGCCAGAAGTAACCCAAACATGAGCCAGATGGCACCCACACATTTCTAGACCAGAGGCTCACAGACAACTCTTGGCAATTCTCCCAAAATACCACATGCCCACAGCATCATCCTCAGCCTGAAGGCACCATGTGCTTCATTGCCTCGTGAGGTTTTACAGAACAGCTGTAACCCATTTCACTGGCCTTGTGGGAGCCAGTTTGGGAACCACATCCCACATTGCTGCCTCTCCAACATCAACAGTAGTTGCTAGGTAGTATTTGTAAAAGTACCAAAAACATCAACATGCCTCCATGCTGCATATGGCTCAAAGACAACAATAAATAAGAATCATGAGAAATAAATACAAAAGTTTCAAAAATATGGCTTTTTCCCCTCATCTCTGTCTCTAAAGAAAAACATCCTCAAGCCAGAAGATATCCACCTAAAACAAACATGCAACTTGTAACCAAACACACACAAGGGACAAGAAAAGGTATGTTTCATATCAAAGTGTGTTTGATGGAAAGATTTGTTAGAAGTAGGTCCAAAACTAGTGTACGGAAAATGTAAAACCTAGGACAGACATTTTGTGTTCCTTACTGGCTGTGGATTTTCTACTGCAGGCAGCAGAGGGCACTCACATTACATCATACACAGAGCACAGCTGCAGCTCTCAAGATACACGGCACCAGCATGCAAAAGTGATGTCTTCAGACTGGTGATGATTAAGGGAGCATATTGCAGAAATGCTAACAGTGTCAGAAAAGATGATGGCAGCTCTTAGTAAGGAATTTTCTAGATATGTCTTTATTGGAATTTTTACATGAACTTCTGTTTCAATGCCAGTTATTAGGAAGTACAGAAATAATTTATTCAGTAGAAAGGTGCCCTCCCACAAGAGATTCCTAAAGAGCTTAAAAAGAAAAAACTACTTTCCTTCTTAGTCTCAGCTAACTCAGGAAAGCAAACAATACGAAACAACTCTTCTTATTAGACAATGAAAAGCTGTTGTCATATATTATCTCTTTCTTCCCCCTATAAAACCATCAGTGTTAACTGCTGTTAAAAGAGGTATTTACTAGTGAACAAAAACTGCAGCAGACTAGGTTGCATTTTAAAAGCAGCAATCACATAAAGACCTCCTATAAAAAAAGACTTTATGTTTCGCCAAAATTTCCTTGCTGTTTGTAATGTGAGATCAGGTCTGCCATATGGGGTGGCAGCAGGAACATGAGGGCACACCAATCTCCAGTGGCAGAGCCTGACTGCTCACAGAAAACCGTGTTAATGTTGGGCCTCTACAGACCAGTCTCTGTTTTCCCACCACTGCTATCGTGGGTAGAGTTGCTTCAACCCTGAAAATGGCAGGGAGATTACTGCCACGCTCTCAGTCTGGGTATGGCTCAGGAGGTGGAACCCATCTGTACTGGTGGGCTCCACCTCAGCTGACTTGAGTCTCTCACCATGTGTGTCTGTGGCATGAAACTCGCACCACAGCTGTCTCAGCTTCACCTCTTGCATTCGCATTTCAGAGCTTCACCTCCATTTTTTGTGCCTTCTGCTGCAAGCAGTCATAATCCATGTCACGTGAGTCAAAACAAAAGACATCGCCTACAAGTCAAGGGGCTGCCACACTCAACCCACTTTTTCTCCCCAGAGTTTTTCCACAGGCAGATATAAGTTGAGCATATCGCACCCTCTCTGCTGATGGCCTACAGAAGGGAGTAAACTAAAAGAGCAGTCAAACCACATCGTCTGTTGCCCAGGAAGGAGGAAAAAGGAATTGCTTTTGCTATTTTATGTCATTAGGCAGGTACATTGGTAGTACTGTGCTACCCACAGGCACAGTTAATGACCAGATTTTCCTCGTTCCCCAATCTACTGCTGTGTGCTTTTCCACAAAAATAATAGCAAATATAGAGATTAATAGCAAAAAACATCAGACAGAAAAAATGCAGTGAAGCTGTAAGTAGTTTTGTTGTTTGTATTCTGACTAAATGCCACATTCCAACTAACACAGGTTTTATTTAATAGTTTAAGATATTTATTAACTCAGTCCTCAATACAAGCAAGCTCTGAATTTCTAACATAGAGCACAAAAAAAAAAATATTTAATTCAACATTATCAACTCCCAATGCAACCATGAAGAACCAAAAGGAACAATAATAATAGAAGTTTATTTTCTTTCATAGACTTTTAAGGCAAGGCTGAAAACATGGCTCCAGTTTGGGTTGAAGAGAAGACTTTGGTCTCCAAGTCTGGTTCAGGAGCACTACAATTTAAAGAAACAAAGCCCCTACTGACAAAAAGAGTTTCTGCAGCCTAGAAGAGAAGCTACTATATCTTCTTGTGAAATAGAAACAACTACGTCAAAAGCTTGGTTTTGTTGTTTTGTTTTTTTTTTTATTCCCCAAGCATTAAACTCCTTTAAGTGACTTCTCAATTTCACACATATAGCCTCCATAAAGTTGCAGGAACAGCAAAATAGAAAGGTAGAATCAAATCAGGATTAATTAATATTCACTGTGCAAGCAGTCAGCAAATGCTGAAGACAACAAGCATTAGCAACCCATTACGTATGAAACAGTTGCTTTTTAGGCTTTTTTTCCCTTCCCCCCCA
>NW_010404321.1:33645-37200 GCF_000710305.1 Buceros rhinoceros silvestris | reverse complement strand
GGGGGGCGGCGGCGGGGCTCCCTGACAGTCCTCTCCGGCGTGGGTCGCGGTCAGGGTTTGTGACAGGGCAGAAGCTCTGCTCAGTGGGGAAGGAGGCGGTCTGCAGCCGGCGGCAGCTCTCGTCTGTGAAGCTGTCTTGCACTTTGCAGTAGGTGGATGTGAGCTTAATGCTAATTTGGTTTTTAAACGAGAACTTAATTGTGCTTTAGGCTAATCAATAGAAACCCTGGCAGAGGGGAAGCTTTGCATTCCTTCCTGAGCAGGAGAGGCAGGAGTGAAGTGCTCCCCAGAAGAATCTCTGAGTTTATACTGTGCTAAAATGGAAACTCTAAGCGAAAATGCCCAGACATGCAGGAATCAACACCCTTGTCTTCAGTACAGGATATTCCAGGTGTTTGTGTGCTCCTCGGTTTGTGGAAAGTGGCTCCAGAAACAAGAAGCTGCTGCTCACAGCACAGGTTTTGTGACTGTCCATCATATCTCTTGTTCTGTGGCTTTCACAGGTGTTTATAACATCTCTGAACAAGTTGCACTTTAGTCATGCTTGGTATCTGCACCCTGATGAGATGTTATAAATACCAGGACCACAGCCCGACTGGTGCTGAAAGGCCCTGATTTTATTCTTTCCAATGTTACAGGCCAGGTGGGAGAAGTCTCCTTCTGTTGCCCACATTTGCTTTTGTCATTGCACTGAGAAACTCCTGAAGCTGGACCCTAAGACCTTTCAAGTGATGGCTCTAATGGAACTTAAGTGGTTTGCGCTGCTCGCAGCTCACTCATGGATCAGTATGGCAGCAAGTCCGTGGTCTGTGTGCTCTGCAGTGACCTGCGCAGGTGTGCTGACTGCTCCAGACAAACACCCTCTGCCTTCCCAGAGGAGATCCCGAGCTAGTTTGCTCTTCGGTCCTTGGTTCTTTCTCAGCTAAGTATTGAGTTGCGTGTTAGATGGCTCCTGGATGAGGCCACACGCTTTTTTTCAGTGGCTAACAAGGCGCTGTAGCTTCGGTGGTGTGTGATGGCTGAAAGCTTTGCTGTTAGCCCAGGGTTATCTGCTTGATGCAGTGAAATTATGAGGTGTTACAGCTGTGTTTGTCTTGACCTGGTCATCTGTCACCGAAGGCCTGTCATTGCCCAAACAGCTCGTTGAATATCTGGTAATATTGCTGCCTGCTAGCGGTTGGATTATCTTTGAATAACCTGCTTATGTGGAGGAAAGTGATGATTTGCTGGTCGGTTGCAGCTTGTTGAAGCTATTTTGTGAGTACATTGAAAGTGGCCCAGTATGTACCACTCGGCTGGTCAGTCACAGGTTAGCTGTGAAAATGGGAGGTCTTGTGGTATTAGGCTAAAACAGCGCTAATTGAAAATGAGTCTGAATGGGTGTTGTGTGGTTGCTGTCGTGGTGTTTGCGGGGTAAACCTGTGAGGCCCCCTAACCCACGCGGGTAGGAGACGGCGTATTAAATAATTCTGTAACCCAGTTGTGCTCACTCACTCTGACTTTGCTTAGTTTCTTAAGTTCCTTGCACCTGAACAAATATATTTGGTCTCCATGAGCCTACAACTTGAGTTGGTCTGAGCTGGAAATTTTCAAAGTCTTCCAAGGTGCCAGCTTCAGGTCAGGCGCTGCGGCGTAGCAGCGGTCCTGCTGTGTCGCGCGCGGGAAGCAAGAGGGTTAAGCAACGTGTGCTCTGCACAGATTCGTGGGAGACTACATTTCTGTGCAGGGAGCCGGGCAGCTGTTCAGTGTGATTTTATCTTTTTTCCTTTAGTATTTATGGGATGAAAAGAATTGTTGGCAAGTGCTAAAATATTTCCACCCTGCAAAAGTGCATGATTTAATCTAGTTCCGTATAGGCTTTGTAAGGGAGTAGGTATCTTCCTGCACAGAGCCACCGACTAAATTGTCACAAGTCACTTGTTGCCAAATGTGAACAAAGATGGTCTTCGTTTCTCGGTGGATGGATATTAACCTCACCACACGAGCAATCTGTGATAGAACTACCAGGCTGCGAATCAGGTGGGGTGTAAATGCAGTTCACCTCACGCTTTTCTGGAGGAGATGGTAGAGCTTGCACTGAGTGTGTTTAACCTTGTATTTGAGCTATACTGATCTGGTACGTAGATGTCAGCTTCTGTACTGCTTCTGGCTAGTGCTGCGGCCTTTTCTGAGTATTAGTTTGGCTTTAAGGGGATGAGGGAGCAGTTCTCAGGTCATGGGTTGGTGTGGTGTCCCTGGCTTGACACTTGATCTCTTTTGAAGGTTAATCTGACTCTTAAGACTAGTGACCAAATTTACTGAATTTAGTGCTCATAGATCCGTAACACTAAAACTGGGCTGTGGAATGCAGTGTTGAGTTATTCATAACTAAATAATTCAGGACCGGGAAGACTTTCCTGATCAATCACGGTAACCGTATTCCTTGAAGTGACTGAGATGTGAGATGACGTAAGAGTATGGAATCTGAGATGCCTTTGAAAGAAATCACTTAGACATTGCATCTGGTTTCTGTGCTGGACTTGCTTAGATTTCTCTGTGGACTCTTACATATTTGAGATGTATCAAAAATTGCTTGAAGTGACTGCTGGGGCTTTGAGATGGTGTGTCCAGCATCTTCTGCACCATGCCTCAAGCGAGTGGGTAGGTTTATGGGTCCTAGCTGAATTTTTAAAATCCCTTTCTCTTATCAGGCTTCAACTTCTCATTTCCCTGGGGACAGAGGAGTCTGGGACTAACTTTTCTTTGTCCCCTTGCAGAGTGCTTTCTTAGACCATCTTCAAATAGATTCAGGGCTTTGCAGTTCTCTAGTATTTAGGAAAACCACCTGTGACATGACACTTAAATGGTTGTGGATGGACTGGCTGCTTCCTGCAGAGCTCTGGAGAAATGTCTGTCACGAGTGGACGAATGGGAAGAGTAGCAGAAGCACTGGAAGTGTCTGAAGGGTCAGATGACAGCACCTTGCTGTTTTACATCCTGCCAATAGCTAGAATCGGTGATTTCATTGGTTGCTGTTCTTTTGCAGGACAGCACGAGAGATCTTCCCAGAAGCTAGGCCTTTTCTCTTGAAAGCTGAACTCTGAGATACTGGTGTCTGAGTCCTGCTGTGCCTAGCAAAGAAGCTTGATATTTGAAAGTGTTTTCCTATTACACCTTCTTGAAAGGGTGGTAAAGGTATAGGAGGACAGAAGTGCAAGGTTTAGGAAAGCCTGTATCCTTCACACAACTTCATGGGTTATTTTGTTTGTTTTTGTTGGCTTTACCTTTGCAATTTATAGCTGAGGTTTGTACTGTGTCCTTTAAAGGTGTGTTGGAGAGCTTTGTTTAAGGGAAATGAGGTGCAGAAACAGTTCTGTGAAAGTGATGGTTTTTTCCAGTGTAATTCAGAGCTTATTAAAATAGGTGTGTTTGATTTAGAATAAAAAAGAAGGAAAAAATTGCAGGCTGGCATACAGTAGGACGAGAGCTGTGGCGAGCAGCATGTTACTCAAGGTCGTTTAGTCAGATAAGGGCTAGGTCTGCTTACTTTTGCTGTGTTCTAACTTTTGTGCTAAC
>NW_010404321.1:14601-33552 GCF_000710305.1 Buceros rhinoceros silvestris | reverse complement strand
CTGAACCTATACGAAAACCTGAGGTTGCCATTTTAAGTCAAACATAAGTTAAAATTAATTTTAACTGCTGTATTTACTTAAAAATCTCAACTCTGAATTTTGCAGGATGTTTCTTCCTGCTGCTGAGAGGTGCCTGTTGTCTGCCTGCAGTCTGTTGGCAGCTGGGAGGCTTTAGAGATAAGGGCGCAGGTTTAAATAAAGGAGTAAAAAGAGGAAAATATCCCAAAAGCTGATAATGTAAAAATTGCTTTGACTCTCTTATTTTGCCCTTTACGTGGAGGGTTCTGTGCCAGGACGATAATTGTGTGCTAAGCGCAAGCAGGGGTTTGCAAAGCTCTCCTGCTGCGGGAGGAAAGACAGCCTTAGTGTCGCTGAGCTGTTCCTGCACACCTTTGACTGCACGTGAGCTTCCTCCTGTAGGCCAGCTTCTGCTAGACACACGCTACTTTTTTCTTTCCCTTGAGCTTAGTGTGTGATTTCAGCTCTGAGCTATCAGCTAGTAGTTTCCACAACTAATAATTTTTTTCAAGTAAATAACTACTGACAGAAGGAGTTCATAAAGGGCCTGTTACAATCCAGTGTGCCAGAACTTGCCAGGGTGTGGTATACCCGACACCGTTCCTTTTGGCATACATTTGTAAGTTATTAGGTGAAAGCTCTGTTAATAGATTGTTATAAAATATATTTTTAAAATTTATTTTTCAGTATTAAGTCAGGAAACTACATCCCAAACATAAGGGGAAAGCGTGTGAGCGAAGGTGGAGTGGCCAGGCTGTGTTAATGCTTTCAGAGTCAGATTTCTGTGGGCCTGTTCGTTGTTGATATACAAAGTGCTTGTCACCAAAGCTCTGCTGCGTGATCCCTGCGCTGGTCCTGCAGAAGGGTTTATTCTCTAGCTCCTGGCATTTCTGACACAACAAAGTTGTTGACTTTCTGAAAGAGGACAGGACAGAATGGACTATGAGAAGAAAATGGTCAGAACTTGGAGCGCTTTTCATGCAAGGCATTGAAGAGAATGTTTTCTATTCTCTTTCTAAAAGCAGTGCCCTCAATCTTTCAGGATTATTTCAAATAGCTTTTTTTTCAGTACTCTGTGGTTCTGAATCTTACTGCACTGGAATAAACAACTGCCCAGTCATTAGTGTCAACAGCCAGAGTTACTGTAGATGCCTTTCTGTGGCAGTAAAACTCAGATTTTAGAAACACCTTTAGTTATATTTGTCATTTACCCTTGTCTCCATGTGAAACCTGTCTGTGCAAAATGCTCCTTCATCTGTTTCTGCTGCTTATTTTCTGGTGAAATCCCAGATATAATAGAGTGAGATCAGACTTCTAGTAAAGATCCTATTCTATCGTTTTTGTTTTGCTGGAAAAGGAAGCGAACGCTGTAGAATACACCGTGTTCATTCTGTAACTACTGTGTTCTTCACTTTTTTATTAAAGCCGGGTTCTTTATGCAGGGAAGGCGTGCTGTGAGGCTGCAGTCTGCTGGTCTCTGAGGGCATATGAACTTGGGTGCAGCTCCAAAGTGTTGCACCTCTACGTTTCTGGAGTGGGTTTGCACCAGTTAGCTTGGAGAGCAGCGGAAGGAGACCATGTCTGCCAGCATCCATCTGTATAGACATCTCCCAAATGTCATCTGAGACAAGCTTAACCTCCCACTTTCATTAAGTGATGTTTAGGTGCCTCTCTTACCTTAGTCCCTGTGCTGTGGTACCTGACTGTCTCCTCTTTCCTGTAAATACCCTCCTTGCATCCTGGCTTGGCTGGGAATGGCGGTTGCCTCTCTAAGGGATGGAAGCAGAGGCACAGGCAGCAGTAGTCATGCTCATGCCACATTGACCACTGCGGGGAACTGAAACTATTTCTGGGCTAGTAGTTTGCCCACTGGCTTATTTCTTTGTACAATAAACACAGGGTGATCTAGTCTTTTTGACAAGGAGTTCCCAAACCTGTCCTTGTGCTATGTATTCACATTCTTCTCCCTCCACTCCCTCACTGCTGTGGGGTACGCATGTCTGTGTGTCTGGGTATGCACAGGCGCAGGAGGAAGCGTGTGTGTCCTTCTCCATGGCTGTGGCGGTGGCAGCTTCTCCAGAACAAAGCTGGTGAGCTAGTTTGACCCCTCTCCTTTGCAAGATTTACCTGGTCACCTGTCCATGGAGTGAACAAACCTGACTATAGTGTTCCAGGGAGTAAATACTAACTTATGATCAGGAAGAGGAACTGGGTGCATGTGATCTTAATTAAATATTAAAAGCAAGCAGAAAATCGTTTACTTTAAAAGTGAAGCACTGTTGTCGGGGAGCTGTTCTAAAGCCACCTGTATAGTAAATAGCTGAGAAGGCTGGACTGGGGCAAATGCCTTCTTGGAAGAAAGCGTGTTTAGCTGTGGCAGCTGAAACTTCAGTTATGCTAATCATGCTTTTATCCCCTGTTTTTATAGATTGCTGCTAAAATTGGAGATATTCCTCACTTGAATAATTCTACAACACTTGTGGATCCATCAGTCTACGGTTATGGAGTGCAGAAACGGCCCCTGGATGATGGAGGTAGGCTGGCTATGATGGTCAATCTCATGGATTCATTGATGGAGGCAGTTGTCTGCTTAAAAGACATCAACCAGTGCATTTTTCTGTGTACAGGAATTTTATCCAGGAGCCCCTGTGCTGCTCAGTCTTATCTCAATAGCACAGGGCTCCTAGGCAGTAGTAGGTATTAACATGAAGCAATCCTTTCTTAGCTCGTGAACTTTGGGAATGAGCAAACGAACTCTGTAATTTAAATCTTGTTCTACGACAGTCGGGGGAGGGAGGAGGAGGAGGAGGAGGATGTGCTTATTGGAGCTGTGCTGGAGCCAGTGTGTGGAGCACCAGATGTACACAGTGAAGCTGTTCTTCCCCAGTGACCCTTATTTTCTGAGAGCAAGCAGTGTGTAGGGACAGTATTACATGTGCTCCTTTCTGTGGTCACAGCACAGTGGTTGAGTCCTGCCAAGAGTTCTGGTTGCTTTGTAGATGGATTTTAAAGAGAAAAGGTATTGATGCAAGTTGGAAGGAAACTTCCTGTAATAGGCTTAGCTTTTTTTCATAATTATTCTTGGTGGATTCTTAAATCTCTGAAGCATTTAACATTGGCCACAGCCAAAGATTAATTTACTTGATGGGTCATATCTAATGAATTCATATTGTATGAAGTGTTTCAATTTAAAAAAAAACCAAAGAAACCCCAAAAAACCTGATTAGTTTATCTTTGATGGGAACAATAAAATTATTAGAACAGGCGTTTTCTCTTTTACAAATCTGGTGACGTGCACCGTTACAAGAAACGTTTAAACTGTGTGACCTGCTGCTGTATGGATGCAAAGAGCTCACCTTTTGCTGTGACTGGGTGTAAAAAACAAATGCAGCAGGGGATGTCTTCCCCTTTCCTCTAGTGTTTTTACTGACACCAGTAGCGCTGCAGGGTGATTCTCTCTCCCACAGATGCGTTCAGGAGTGCTGAGGAGATAAGCAAAGCTGCTGCCTAGCACTTCATTTTGAATATAGTTTCTTCGGTCTGATGCAAAGGTTGAAAATACTGCACATCTGCTTCTCATTCTGAAGAAATGTGCTGGAGCACAGGGAGAAGTCTCTTTTCTGTGAGCCCCTGGCTTGATACCGTTACTGTTTTCTGAACATGTGCCACAACCCACTTCGTTCTCTGGTGTTGGCTTTATTTGAGCAGGAGGTTGCTGCTCCTTTGGTGTTTTTTGGTGCTGCTGGTTTGGTGTTTTTTAGGAAAGAATGGGTTTACCTGGGTGAGCCCCTGTGCCTTGTACCTCAGGCTGCAGCATCACTATGAAAAGCCAGAGGCCTGGTGTTACTGGTACATGTTGGTTTCTATACAGGATGGTACTGAGCTGTCAAACAGGCTGCTCAGCATTGAAGAATTCTGAACAACTTTGAGCTGCGTCTGAATCGCTTGGATGAGTGGCTGAGTCTGAAAAAGAATAAAAGTAGCCTCATGGGTTCATCAGACCAAACTGAGAAATCTGCCCCCTAGAAAAAATGGGGTTTTTAATAAACTTTTAACATGTGACATGGTCATAGCACTTAATGACAGCACAAGTTAGACTTTGTACTTAAACTTTTACTGCTGAGACTTACTGAGCCTTGTGCGTGTTGACACAAACAGTGTCAATACAGTTGCAGTCTGGGCTGTAAGTGTGTGTTACTGCTGGTTTCTTATGTTGTGATAGGTAACTTGGGGAGCAGGTATCACTCCTGAGGGAGCCTGCCAGAGGGGCAGTGTTGGCAGTTCTTCTGCGGATGTAAAGATGTACAGACATCTGCTCACCCTGTAGTGCAGCACAGGGCCTCGTCTGTGATGGGTTTTAAAGTAGCTCCAATGCTGTAGGTAAATCCCTGTAGGTTTTATACCTTTGTCCAACTCCCTTCCCAAAAATCTCATCTGTGAGATCTTGGAGGAGAAGAGAAATGATGGAAGTAATATTTTAAAGAGCTTGAATTTCAGAGGCAGGATTTGTCAAGGAAGGAATAAGAGTTGCATTGCTTCCTTCAGCTTTGGTCTCCTTGGGGTTTATTTCTAATGGTGTTGGTAAGTCCTGTACCGAAATACAGCTGTGTGATAAATTCCCCATCTCGCTGCGTAATGCTCCTGTGCTGCTCTTTACCTGCACACCCAAATCCACAGCCTGGCAAAGGAGCTCCTGAAGCTGCGAGTGCTCCTTGCTTAGAATTTGTTTGGGGTATGATCCATACCTTAGTTAGGCGTTAGAAGTCTATAATGCTCCTTTAGCTTGAAGTGTCTGGCAAGTGGCAGCTGCTTTTAATAGGAGCCTTAAATTCGGAAAGCACTTCCCGTTTGGATGATCCCTTAGTTCTCTGTTAGCTGTGAACAAGGAGTGTCAGGGTTACATGCCCACACTTTACTCCATTTTCTGCTCCGAACCACAGCTGGGAGACATTGTTGTCAAGAAGCGATTATTTATGTTGTTTTGCATTTTACAGTGTGGGGGTTTGGGTACATTCTGCTGCTCTGGGCAGCTTGGAAACAAATCTGGTGGTAAATCTTTTGGCTGTTTACTTCTGCACACTGTGTGTTCACGGCTGGATGCAGGTCTCACTGCTTCCTTATCCCTGTGTAGCTGTTAGAAAATTACTTCTGTTCCTAGTACTGCTAAAAAAATTGGGTTCAGGGGAAGTATTTAAGGTGACAAGAAAACTGTCTGTCTGTCAGGAAAATCTAATTCTGCCTGTCCATTTCAGTAAACAGCTGCTGCTGCGGCTGATTGATGTCAGCTTTGGAAGTGGTCTTAAGACAGGGTGACAGGGTGCTGGTCAAAACAAATTCAGCTGCTTTTAGTGCCTTTCCAGGAAAAATAGATTTGTCATTGTATTGGAAACCAGAATATGTGAGTGCCGTTTGCGCTTCCCTTAACGTAACCTTCATCTGAAGTGACGAGCTGCTCACATTGGCCCTGCTGACCTGCCCTGTTGGTATTACATGGAGCTTGAGACTGAGTATTTCTCTTTTTCCCTGGCTGCTTTATTTCCCCTTTCTGGATACAACTTTAAAGTAATGCTGCAAATAGCTATAATGCAGGGAGGAGATCAGGTTTATTTGTAGTGCTCGCAGTAAGTCCTAGTCAGCATTTATACAGCCATGGTTAATGTTTCTCAGCGAAGGTGAGCACTAGAGATGGGGTTAGCGTGAAATGCAGAGGGATGTAGAGGCATCTTGTTTGTGACTCGCTGCTGAGGATAGATCCCAGCCCTCTTGTTAGTGGCCAACGGCTGCTCTTGGCCTCTGCTGCAATTAATGGGTCCCTCGAATTACCAGCACAATTTAATAAGTTTAACACTAAGTAATCCTTAAATAAAGAGCCTCCTCTTGTTCAAAGGAAGCAGGGGTCCAGTCTGCTGGAAGGAGACTGATCGCCAGAATGTTTATCTTTGTGTGCCCTGTTTTGGACTGCTTTGGAGAAGTGTCCGGTGATACACGCAGCAGTGTTGTGTCTGAAGACTGGGAAAACAAAGATGAGAGACCTTGGAGAAGCCTCACACTCTGCTCTCTCCACACCCTGCCTTCCCCAAGCCTCTGTGGTGCATCCAGATATGAAGATGGGCCGTCTTGGTGTAAGAAAACTCAACTGTAGTAGAGCCGAAGGGTTCAAACACAACATGATCCTCTTGTATGGAATACTTCAGCTCCAACACGTTTTCAGTGAAAATAGCGATGGCAGACGGAAATCTTGTCCCTGTCTTACTGCTGATGGAAGTTATTAGCAATGCTCCTTGACACATCTGTAGCAGCAGTAGGGCCAGGGCAAAACTCCAAATCTCTTAGCAGAGGCCAGTGTTATTAAAAATTGCAAGTTGCAGATCACCATTGTTTAAATAAGGCAGTTTAAGGGAGGGGAAAAAGCCTATAGAGATTTGAAGTGAAGGCAGACATGAAAATCATGAGGTTTTGACCATTTAATTAAAGAAAAACCCAGCAATATTTAGTGATGAAGAATTAGGATGAGTAGTGTTTTCCTTCTAGCTTCCTAAAATTTGTAGGGATCCCATTTTGGTTCGAAAGTACAAAATGCAACCCTGTTCTGCTGCTCTCCAGGGGATGCGTTGCTCTGATTTTTTTCGAGCCATGGAGATATTCTTGACGAGACTGTATATTCCCATCATGCACATTAATTTAGTGGGAGGCACTGCTCTGTTTCATGGGCTGGAAAAAATCCGTGTTTGTTTTGAGTGTCTGTTAGGTAGAATCCAGTTAAGGTGAAGAAGCCTAAAGCAGAGTGAAGAGTATGAACCAGCAGGTGCCATTAATAGGAAATCATGCTGATTTTATTCACTATTTTTCTTTATTGGCAGTGAAATGACTGCAGTTACAGTTAAATTGTACTCAATAGATGTAAAAGGGGGAAGTATGTACGTGGCTTGTCAGGAGTTCAGCCTCCTCCCCGGCATGAAGAGGGAGATGGTAGAACAGAGCATCAGCTTTCAGTGGTGCAGCCAGCGTGGTCTGCCCCAGCCCTGCCTCTCTATTAGTCCCTGTCTTTCAGAGCAAAGTGGGTGTGTTGGAGAAGGAATGGACCTTTAGTTGTTGGAATGGAGAGCCACGTCAGTTCTTTTTTTTCCTCCCTAAAATGGAGAGAAATAACTGACTTCAAGTAAATCGCTCCCAGTTCTCTCCACCTGCTTTCTGTCTCAGCTCTTGGAGAGGTTATCTGTGAGGTGTGGAAGGAATGATTTCCACAAAAGTTACTGTGGCTTCATTTTTTAAAACTAATTTATACAGTAAATATACAGTAAGGCTGATACCTGCCTGAGATGCTGAACGGTTTTCTGGGTTTGGTCCTCAGAACGGGTTGGAGGCATTGCGTTATGCACATCTAAAGCATTATTTCCCTGGCTGATTTAACTTCTTGTGCTGGTACAGTTTTTCCCCCTAAGAAGTTGTCTTTTTCGAGTGTAGGATTGTGTTACAAAATGAAAGCTCTCCCATTCCTTGCGTGAACTTCGGGAGTTGATTATAGGATGTGTGTCTGTCTCATAATTTGTGGGCAGCGGCTGCAGTGGAACAGACTGCTAAGAGAGCTGTTAACGGTGAATTGAAATGCGAAGTGGTATTTAAACACAGCCTTGTGGTGTTAAGACCACTCTTTCTGGCATCTGGGGATAATGAGCGGCCTGGTCTGGTGGTCGGTGGCAAGGGCAATGCCATACTACGGCAACAGCCGCCAGACCTGTTGTGGAGAGTAAAAATATTTGGAGTGCAGTTTGCAAGATGGTGAGATTGTGAATTTGGTTGTATTTGCTCAGCTCTGCGGTAGGGGTTTATCAGCCAGAGCAAATATTCCCCATGACATCACCCACCTTTTTCAGCTGCAGTACTGAGAGTTATCAAATTAGAGCTTTTTATATTCAGGGTGAGAATATGCAAAGACAAATCTAACGGAGTCAATAACACAGCAGTTGTCTTATTGCTGAGCTGGGGAGAGTAATAAAATGTATAGGCTGTCGATTTTTTGGTCCTGTACTATTATGAAGGAATTGACACGCAGCAGAAATACAGCATTGACTCTCTTTGGCTATTTTATTTGAGTTAAGTGTTTGGCCAGAAAGTTTATGCATTTTTCTACCAGATTTAGAGAGTGTGGGATGCGTCCACATGCTAACTCTGGCAGCTGATTGCCAATTTACTTCAGGTCAAAGAATGTGCAGGTTGCTGCAAGGTATTTTGAGACAGCATCTGTATTATCGCAGCTCACATGTTGGCCGCCTTCATTTGTTTCGCTACTGGTGCCCTCCAGGCACGCAATATAATCTTTCAACTGGTTGTTAGGACCAAATGGTCTGTTTTTTAGCTGGTTTGCTGCGGGCGAAGTCCAGTGGGAAGCCCAGCAGGGCATGTGTTCCCACTTTGCACGCATTGGTCTAATGATATTTTCCCCATTAACATTGGGAAGAAAGATCTGATCTGTTGGGGTTGGAGGGGGGAGAAATGTGTTTGTGGGCTGTCAGCCGGGTAGGTGACTGCTGACCATAAATGGACCACCAGCAAACGCTGCAGATATGTCTAGAATGTCTGCGATCAGAAACGTGTGGGGGGTTTTTGAAACAAGTGCTGTTTGGGTGCCACGAGGTTACTTAACAGAGCTGTTCCTTTACAGGTCTCCGTGTAGGTGGGCTCCATGGAGCACAGATAAGAGACGCAGACAGAAGTACGTGCAAGTGCTCTCTAATGCTTTTTGCCTGGACTAAATCTCCGAGTCTGCGCAGCTTTTATTTTTGCTTTATAATACTTGCCAGTCTGCTTGAAATTTCTCTTCTCTCCCTTCCCTACCCCCCTTTTTTCCTTTTTTTTTTTTTCTATTTGGGCTTAACTTGGGAAGGGGGTGGTTAGTTGCAGGGATTTGGATTTTGGCAGGCAGGATTTTCTCCCATGACTCTCAGCATGGGGAGACACGGATCAATTCCCTATCCTGTGTTCAGCTGGACACCGGGTTATGGTGTGTGTTGATCAAGAAATCCCCTCCTGTTTTGTACCGCATAACGCATTCATTTCAGCCACTGAACCTAAATTACTGTTTTGCTTTTCTTTCTTTTCTGATGAAATGGTAAGAACTCTTTTTCTATGGGGATGAAGTTAGTTTATCCGTGCTAATGCTTTGATTTTTTTTCCTTTTTTCTCTCTCTGCCACAGTAGGTAACCAGTTAGGGGCCCTAGTACATCAAAGGTAAGGAGTGGGTTATGTTTTATTATTTATTGATCAATTCTAATTGTTTATTGATCCACCATCTGTAGTGGTGTTAGGCAGTCAGAGGTTGAGAATGTGGAGAAACTGTCAGCTTGGGTTTTCTCGAGGCTGGGCTTTCTGCTTACACTTTAAGGTTGTTTGTTGTGATGAAGAAAGCAGAATTGATGTGAAACTTGGATTTGGTTCCTGTAAATCTGCAGGATCAAGAAAAATAAATTCTCTCTCATCTCCCCCTGTCCTGGCAGAAGGGAAGAAAGAACATTTAAAAAGCTCTGGCACAAAAGTTGGAGGTATTAGATAGATACATTTTTTTATTATTAATTTTTTTAGTTCTGTTGATGTAATATGACCTGAGATAACTCTTGAGTCAAAGGTGTTTTAGGGAGACTGAAGCGAGTATGAGTTGTCATGCAGCATGTCTAGCATCTAACATAAAAGTAAAATTCTCAGTTTTTCTCAAATCCTGGTCTTAAGGAGCTGTTAGTCTGGTTTTGAGTAGGAAGGGGGGAGCAATTCTAAAGCTGGATTTGCCTTTGGGCTAACAGTGCTGAATTTCCATCATAACCAGCTGTTTGTCGGAGGCCTCAGCAAAAAGGGGAAAGAATATACACAGGGACTGCAGAACCTGCTGTTCTTAATGGTTAGGTTAAAGCTCGTGTCCAGCCAGGGCGGCACGGAAAGGGGCAGGCAGTGCCATCTCCTCTGCTACACCTGCCACCTCTCTCCTGCTGTGAGTGACGGTCACACAGAGAGTTATCAGGCTGAAAAGCCTGAATTGGTTCCTTTCTGGTTTTGGTGGTTGGCTTTCTGCTAGTTTAGCTTCCTCCGACACGAGGTGTTAACAGTTGATGTAGTGTAGGATATTTTGGCAACAGACTGTGTTTCCTGCAGGTTAAACCAACCATAACTCTGACTCCCCCGTTGCAGACCAGTCTGTGCTGGGGCAGGTTGGGGTGGCACTGTTGGGTTTTGCTGGGCTACTGGCGAGCCTCAGGACACCAGAGAGAACTTTATCTGCAGGTTAGCTGGTGAAGACTAATGTGTATCTTACACCTTCCCTAACTGATCTAAAGCAAAAAATGGGAAGGTTTTAATAAATCTCACCACAATGAGCATTGAACTGGTTATGCAAGTGTTCATGGCTTTGGAGATTGCTGAAAAATTGTTTATAATGCGTATCTAAGTACACGGAGTTTGTTGTGTTCTATTTTCTACAAGGTAGAATGGCTAAGCAAAAAATAATCACAGCTAATTCCTTTCTACTTGACTGTGGTCAGGAAATTGCTTTGGGTGCTGTGTTTTGAGGCAGAGACACACTGAAAAAGTCCAAAGAGCAAGAGATATGGAAGTCTTGAGATAATGAGACGTCAAAGTGTAATTGAAGGCAGCTTTTAGAAATTCCAAGGAAAAGAATGATAAGGACAAGCAGGCAAAAATAAAAATAAAAAAGATACGTTAAAGAAATTTTGCTGTTATTCTGTTAAATCTGTCTGGAGCAGGAATGACCAAGAGAGGTTCTTCCATCGGCTCCGTTGAAGATAGCGTAGACTGGAAACGTGTCCAGCATAGGAGAAATGAGGTGGCCACGAGAGGTCCCTTCCAAAACAAGTGCTTTTGATTGATGTGGTATTTATGTGTGTGTGCAAAAGCCTTATGCTGTGCCTGATGCCCACAGCAGGGGCATAGTTGTCATCCAAATTGTTCTTATTGATGACTTTTTTTTTTTCTTTTTCAGGGCTGTAATAACAGAAGAGTTCAAAGTGCCTGATAAAATGGTTGGATTTAGTAAGTACCTTGGATACTTTTGTTGATTCTTGATGCTCTTCAGTGCTGGAATGCTGCTTATTCTGACATGCTCACAAGTTTTTATGCTTACTAGCCTTGGATAAGCCTTACCTAGTGCTGTCTTCATGGGGACCAGACAATCTGTGTTTAAACTGAGAGTTTTAGTGATTCTCTCCTTAAAATTCCCTCTAGCATAGTACGTAACTCAAAAGTGAGATTATTCCCCGCCACTGAAACATTTCACTTCCTCTGAGTATGCAAAACAGTGGAAGTTGAGGGAGCAAAACATTTAACTGTTAAAGTAAGAGCTGACTCAAGGGAAGTTAAACAGAATTTTAAATTTCTCCTACATTTGCTGCAAGGAAACACAGCCAGCGTGCATTGCTGGAGAAACTGGGAATTTCTCCGGGATTTGCATTCCCAATACTCTTCTCTTTCCAGCTTGATCCTCATTTCTCTCTTCCTTTTGATGATCGTCACTCTTCTTTCAATGGCACCTCCTGCCGATGTGTTACTGCAGGGGTTGCGTGGACTCCTCCACTGCTAGAGCTCTGTGGATCTCTTCCAATTTGATGTGTGGAGAGTAAAAAGGAAAATAACAGGCCGTGATAATTACCCCTTAGTGCATGAAGTTTTGTCTGACTCTAAAGACACTATAAAACTGTAACTCCAATCCCTGCAAGGGAAATGCTCCCTCTTCTCCTGCCAGGCCCCTGTCTTTATGAGTCGGGGCAGCGTTGGAGGGGTGCTGCACCTCACAGAGCAGAGCCTGCGTGCTCTGTTGGTGCATCATCTCCAGGTTAACTCTAATCCTGGTTCAGGGGCAGACAGAAGCAGGAGGGTGGCAAATGCACAGCTGAGAGATGCTTCCGTGGGAGCACCCTGAGCCAGGTGTACCTGTTTGACTTGACAGTTCTGCTCTCTCTGCAGCCAGGGAAGGATGTGAGTGGTGATTTTCATATGGTCTCTGCCCACTGTGCCTGGGTGTGAAACAATGCTGTGCCGTCTCCAAGAGTTCAGGGAGATGGGATTTTGTTTTCACTTGATATTGATAGAGCATTCCAGTAGCAGTTCTGAGGGCAGACCAGCCAATTGGCATGTCCAGTACAGGCAGTAAAATATGAATTGTAAAGATATAAAAGTCTTGGCCCGGTTTAGTACGCCAGATAACTGGTTTACTGACTCAGGCTGAGCAAGATACACTTAAATGACTGTTGCAGCAGCACTCAAACTAGTGCCTTATTTCTTGCATACTAAGTATTTCCATTCCAATGCAAGACAGGCTTTTTTTGTTTCTTTTTCCAATGGAATAAAATAAACTTCAGCAGTATTTTAATGTTTTCTGCTATGATAAGTGTGGTCATGCTGCGGGTGCCTCTTCTGCAGTCCTGGAATCAAACCGTTCCTTTATAGATAGCTGCAGCGGAGTAAAAGGGGCAAGATGCTCTGCAGTTACTTGGAAGAATAGTGTGTTCTGATGCTTGTTGAACTCATTTCAGTAATCGGCAGGGGAGGAGAGCAGATCTCACGGATTCAGGCAGAGTCTGGCTGCAAAATTCAAATTGCTCCAGGTAAGCGAGCCAATTTGTGTGGTGGGTGAACAGAGTTTAATGTTGAAAGATGTTGTGTCCATTAGATCAGGCGCCTTGCCAAGCTCATGACGGGCTACCACCATTAACAACTGATCCTAAGCTAACGTGCATGGGAGAGCTGTTGTGGGACTGACCTCCCGACTAGCACAGAAACAGTTTTGTCAGGTGCTTTGGGGAAAGAAACAGATAAGGAACGAACTGTTGTTAGTCATCCAGTGAAAATGGACAACCCATGTTGTGCTTAGACCTGAAATTGCAGCTCTTGAGCTTTCTCCTGGTGGTCCCACTTTGCTCAGCTCTGCAGTTTGTCTCTGATCAGCCTAGTCAGCTCCAGCTCCTGGCAGAGGACGTTTCAGGAGGGAGCAGCTCTTAGTACAACTCGACTTGCATCGAAAAAATGGGAGCATCTGTTTGTTCTCTGCTCAGGCCGATTTGCTTTGGGGAAGACTGTACTGCAGTGCTGTACAGGAAACTTGATGAATGTAATCCAGGTTCTTACCTCTCCCTTTAATTGGTGGGAAAGGCTTTAAAAGAATGCAAGCATAGAGCAAATCATTTAAAATATGTTGACCCTGGAAGTCTTGAATTCATTAATGTGCTCTGTGTGGGGGGCAGTGCTCCCATTAGCGCTTGATAATTACTAAAGCAGCTGCCTTATTTTTACTTCCATGTATTAAAAGTTTCCTTCTTGCTTCCTTTGTAGACAGTGGTGGGATGTCTGAGAGGCCCTGTGTACTCACCGGGACGCCAGAGAGCATTGAGTGAGTTCTGATTCCATTTCTCTCCTCCCTCCTTCTCTCTCTTCTCCCTGATGCTGTGCTCTGTCAGTGGTGCTACTTGGTTCGCCACACCAGCAAATGTTGGCCTAGAGAAACTTGAAGGTTTCTGCAGCATAGAACCTCTTGGTCTGATGCTTTAAACTGTGCACCTCAAAGGCTTTTTTCCAGTTGCAGCGTGAACCCTCTGCAGAAATTTCCAGAACTCCCCTCCGCAGGGCAAGGTTGCTCTTAGGGCACCTAGGATGCAGTTTTCTAACTGCAGCTTTCCAGGATACTGAGCTAAGCTGTTGAAGGGCACTTCTCTTCCCCCCTTCACTTCCCTACTCGTATTGAGTTGACCGTCTTTCCAGCTGAAGAAGGGCTGCATGAGGCCTCCAAAGCCTGTCGGTGCCACTCCAGAATAATCTGGGGGTGTTGATGTTGTTGCAGAGCAGCATGAGGCCCATGGGTGTGCCTGCCTCTGCATCGCTGCCAACAAGAAGCAAAGGACTGACCCAAAGTCTTGAATTCTGATCCCTGCATGGTAGAGACACGTGGGCAGCCAGCAGGGATTTCTACTCTTTAGACCTATAGAAACTTTAGGGACAGTGTTTCCTCCCTCCCCCTTCCCAGGAGCTGAGTTTGAGACTCTCACAAACCAGTTGAGGACCTCCTGCTGGAACTGGATCCAGGATCCTCAGGCTTACAGGAACACACTTAACATATGGAGCTGCTCTTTCTCTCCCCAGCCTTTGGGTAGGTGGGTTTTTTAAAATCCATCTGGAAATCTTTGAGTTGCATTTGATAGTGAAAATACATGGGCACAAAGACTGTCTCTCTAAAGAGAAGGCATTCATCATTCTTCCATTCCAAAGAGATCTAAGGGTACTTAGATCTCCTTATTCTACCATAATGCTGCAAGCAGTGAGCCAGAATAAAAATAATTGGCAAGCTTGTGTTATAGGGCAGGCAATGTGTTCTTGCTGATATTGAAGTGCTTTTCCCCCTTTAGTGAAGGATATTTCAGAATAAGAGGAAAATATTAAAAAGCTGGGATGCCTGATGAGATGCAGTTGGGGGGAAATGGGGGAGAGGTATAGTTAAGATTTCATGGTTCTGAAATAAGCAGTTAACTGTGGTCATGTCCAAGGCTGTGCTTAAAGAAAATATAAATAAATATATATTTTTAAAGTGAGAATAATTCATTTGTGAAGCAGAACAACATGTTGAGGACATGGACTTGAGTGAAATTTAGTTTACTTTTGTGGGAAAATTGTCAGGTTGGTAGGTTGAAGCATTTTTTCAGGCTATTTGTAGAAAGTGAAGTAAGGAAACCAACCTAGATGTCAGACTTCTTTGTGAGGGTTTCGTGAGGAGTGTTTCTGTTAGTCATATCCAGTGGCAGATTAATAGGGTTCATTTCCAGATGACCCCTTCTCATCTGAAATATGTTGTGTATTAACTGTTGTAGTCTCTATGCTGTCATTAAAAGAACCTTGCAAAGGTAGATGAATAAAAACTCTTTAAGGCTCTTCTGGAATATGTGAATTGGGCTTCCAGAAATTCCACCTTTTACCTTGTTTAGTGAGAAAGTCAAGAGAAAGCTCTGGTCTATGAGCAGCCTCAGATCACCCCCCAGAGCTGTCTCAGGGGAATGTCTGCTTGCAAGGGATGGCTTTGTACTGTTTCTTCAACTCGCCAGAGAGAACACAGTCCTCCTAGGGTGCCTGGTGTGGCTTGGTGTGAAGTGGAGAGAGAGGAAGATGCTGCATTAGACTGACTAGGCGACCGGTGACTTTCTTCTGACTCTGAGAAGGGTTGTGGGAGAAGGGCAGGAAAAGGATGTGTTGGTACTTTGAGTATTCAGGCTGAAGGGAGCCCTGTCAGTTACCTCTGACATCCTAAAGATTTTAGAGAAAGGATCTTTGATCTCCCAAATGCTGCTTTGTGTGTCTTTTCTCACCAGAGGTGGAACAACCCAGTCTTTCACTGGTTGCTGCTGCAGTATCTCTGCCTTGCTTTGCGGTGTAGCTTCAGCACCTGCTGCTTTGGGCGGAGGCTGTGTTAGAACAGTGTTCTGGTGCTACTGGGAAGAGCAGGCAGAGGAGAGCAAGGCAGTTGCCTGTGTCT
Source organism: Buceros rhinoceros silvestris (assembly GCF_000710305.1). NCBI lineage: Eukaryota > Metazoa > Chordata > Aves > Bucerotiformes > Bucerotidae > Buceros > Buceros rhinoceros. The sequence goes on along the minus strand of NW_010404321.1, from coordinate 18,019 downwards.
GATCGGAGGGTGGTTAACCAATGTGCTTGTGTTAGTATCAGCAGTGTGTGGGTTTTGTCTTGATGAAGGAGGAGAACAGAGCTTCAGTTTTTCCACGTATTGTATAATATATGTTTAAAAAGTTAACATTTAGAACTTAGAGCATCTTCATTCAAACCAAGCACCTCAAATGCTGTAGCTCAACTATTACCCTTAACTTCCAAAGAGGTCAGAGCATGCTGCTGCTCTTCCTTTTCTCTTCCCCTTTAAAAAATCAAACTGCTTATCATGATAGGGGAAAATATACATCAGAGTTTAAAAAAAAAAAAAAAGCAAACATTGTGCTAACTATGGTTTCCTCCATCTTTTCACTTCTTCTCCTCTCCCCAATTGCTTCCCATTCCGATGGTTCCTGGTCTCTTGGTCACGTGGAACAATGTTGTCTAATGGTTGTTTCCCTCGATTCTTTTCCAAAGACAAGCAAAACGGCTACTGGGGCAGATTGTAGATCGCTGTCGGAACGGACCTGGTTTTCACAACGATGTTGATGGCAACAGTACGATTCAGGAGATTTTGATCCCGGCATCCAAAGTGGGTCTAGTCATCGGCAAAGGAGGTGAAACAATAAAACAGTTGCAGGTGCGCAAGATGCATTTACTTTAGGGCTCTCTTCCCTACTGCAGCTTCTCTAGATCAACAAGAGCACGCTGAAATGGAGAGCCTTAAATGCTCTAACCTTCTGCAGCAGGGACTACTCTTCTGCCTTCGGAGAGCTGGACTCAAATCCAATCTTGTGTTACAAACAAAACTGGTTTGGCCCCAGCTATGCATATAGTGGAGTTTAGCCAGAACTGTGACAGAAACTAGTGTGCTTTAGGTAATGTGGTGTGTGCTGGTTCGGAGGGGATCCTCGTAGCCGAGAAAAGGCGATGTCTAGTCTGCTGCTTTGGTAGTTTTTAATGCCAGCCATCCTGTTGTAGAGTGCTGTGCTTCTCTGTTGTCGCTGACCTGTGATAATGCTGCTGTGTGGTGGTTTGTTTTTCTTCTCATCCCACCCCTTTCTAATTAAGTGTTGTGTTACGTATATATCTGTGTTCCTAGACATTCTCTGTTCCTCCGCCTGGTACAAGATTTTTGTTTCAGAAAAGTACCTAGGTCAAAAATGTTGGGTTTTTTGAGTGCCCTGGTGAGGCCAGTAGTTTTAAGGCTGATCACTTAACTGTTATGTAGACAGCTACAGATTTTCGAAAGGGCTGAAAAATCAGTTGTTGAGGTAGAGGGGTTTTCCTTGCAAGGGATTCATCGGTATGGGAGCTTCAGGAGTAGCACACTTCCTGTCAGTCCTTTACACTCCAGGACTGTGACTGAATTTGTGCTACAACTGCCTATGAAGAACTAAAATCACATTCTGTAATTTGACCTGCGTAATGTTTAGTAACCAAAATGTAGTCCCTTGTTCTAGGGACTCTGCTTAGCAAAGTGCTCTGTGCTTTTTCTTCAGGAGCGAACAGGTGTGAAAATGATTATGATCCAAGATGGTCCGTTGCCTACTGGAGCAGATAAACCTCTCCGTATTACTGGAGATGCCTTTAAAGTGCAGGTATGTAATAAAAGTAAGCTGTTGCCCCAGAGAACTGAGAAGAAATTGAAAGTTTGGCATATCTGTGAGTGTCTCATGGAGCTGAACCCAGCTGTAGACGTGATGATCCTTGTGGTTGTAGTTGTTCTGTAAGTGTGTTGAAGTTTGAGGAGAGCAGGTTACAACACCAGACTAGCAAGTGTTGACTTGTTCACAGCATAACCTTGGAGCTCTCACTCCACACAGGTATTAGACACGGGTAGAGGAAGAGCTGAGGAGAAGGGCTTGGAGAAAGTAGCTTTGAAACATTTTCCAGTCTGTGTGGCAAAAAATCAGTGATATGTTACTTGAGCAAATGTATTCCTAGTGACAGACTTAATCACATATTTGAGAAAGTTTTGTGGAAGGTTCAGCATCTCAGACAGCCAATTGACGCAGGTAATTAAAACCTCATAATCCCATGACAACTCCTGAAACCAAGGGGTTTGCTTAATATTGGCACCTCAGCCTCCTTGTGTCAGGGTTCTACAGCTCTGTTCGTACCTGCGGTTCAAAGCACAAAGCCAAGATCAGCCGGAGACTGGAAGATTGCAGCATGATGAGAGTGCTTCAATTAAAGCATTGAAGTTTAGCTGTGGCATGTTGCAGTTCTCAGCAAGCGCTTTTCATACCTTGCTAAGTACTTAAATCTAGCTTAGCATTCCTGTCTTTAATGAAAATAGTTCTGTTTCGTAGCATCTCCCTAATCATAAATTGCTGCAACAGTTGATGTTGCTCAGAGTTAGTATGCTTGGGTTGTATTTTTCAAACCTCTTATTGCAAGTGGGCTTTTAGAGTTAATTTTTTTAATCAAAATTCTTACTGTGGCGGTATAGATATGCAAAAAAGAGTTTAATGGCAGTCTTGCTACTTTAACCAAATCAACTTCCCAGGTGGCTGCTTGTGCCTTGCCAGGTTTGCTGTTGTCACATCTCCCGTGCCATAAGTCATGCCAAGCAATCATGGAGACTGCAGAGGCTGGAAGATCTTTGAGGCACTTAGAAAAGTTGAGCATGCTTAGAAAGCTCTTAAGAAGCTTGATGAATCCTTGGGTTTGATGGGATTCTCTGGATGCTGCAACAGCATTTAACTCTCTCAAATCTGTATGAAATATCCCCATTGCCCTTACTTCTGTCTTGGCCTCTCTGAAATGCCTTGAGTTATTTCCTTCTTTAAAAAATACCACAGGGGCATGGAAAATTATCTAAAAATGTGAAAGGGGTCAGATTCACCGGTGTCCCTCAAACTTGGAAAGAGAACCAAAATGCCAAAAGCTTGACACAGGCTTTGGTTTGACAGGTAGGCTTGTTTTTAATGGAGACAATTGCTGGCTTGTTTCCATGGTACACTTTTACTAGCTGGGCCACGTACAAGCTTGTGAATGGCCTTGAGGGCTGCCAGTCAGTAGGAAGAATATTCATTTGTCTCAGAAAATGTCCTGCTGGATTGCTGCAGGCTTTGGCGTAACTTTTTTCTGAGAACCAATAAGCTGCCTACTGCCCACCCGCCTCCTTGGTACGTGCTCTCTAGCTCGGTGGATGTGATCTCTGCTATGCTGCCACAGCTTCTACCTGACTCTATTGGTTTCAGTTCTACCCAGTAGGAAAGGGCCTTTAATTTCAAGACAACACAAAAAAAAATCATTACAGATACTCTAAAAGCTAAAGGGCATTTTTGAAAGATCTGGAGGAAGCGTTTGTACACAAGAAACCACCACCTTGCACTCCTGGCAGGTTTTGCTAGACATGGAAGATGCCATCAAGACCAGATCTCCATTGACCATGGTAAAAGAAATTCAAAATCAGACCGCTGTTTCCGTTC
>NW_010404321.1:10142-14491 GCF_000710305.1 Buceros rhinoceros silvestris | reverse complement strand
GGGGATGGCTGTGCCTGACGCCTGACCGTTAGCCACTGTTGAGGCCCTGACACCTCGATGGCAAGCAGAATAATTTTAAGCTAACTGTAACTTCTTTCCCCATGTAGCAAGCAAGGGAAATGGTACTGGAGATCATCCGAGAGAAAGATCAGGCAGACTTCCGAGGCGTACGCAATGATTTCAGTTCTAGAATGGGAGGAGGCAGCATAGAGGTATGTTTTCTTCACGAGTACTCTGCTAACCTCCCTGTGGGACGGGTACTGGGTGGAAGGCATCAAACTGCACATGTAACCTGTAAGCTTATTTTGAAATGCTTTGTGTTCTTTTGCCAGAAGAGCGAGTCTGGCTGCAAAGAGGAGGAGTTCACACGGACTCCCAGATGGCACTTTTCTGATTGCACTACAAGAATGCAGCTTAAAAAGACAGAGTTTGTTTAGTGGGGAAGGAATTTGTGGCCTAATGTTTGGTGTGGTTTTTTTTTTTTTGAAGCGATGTGGTTCTGTAGCCTGGAACTGCCTAACATGGCCCATCCTCATAGTTGAGAGATTTCCTTATAAAATCTGAGTAATTCAGTCTAGTTCTGAGCTTTCATACTGCTTTGCCTTTCCCATCAGGTCTCTGTGCCCAGGTTTGCTGTTGGAATTGTGATAGGAAGAAATGGAGAAATGATCAAAAAGATTCAGAATGATGCTGGAGTTAGGATTCAATTTAAACCAGGTTTGTGAGAGGATGGAGAGCCGTTACTTTCTGACCAGTGTCCCAGTTTGGGGTTGCTAAAGTGAATCTGATCTGAGGTTACAGCAGCGAGGCTTTCCTGATTTAAAGGTGCATTGTGTCTCTTTCTGAAACCCATTTAAATATGATGTGCTGCTTCCTCATGCAGAGAGTGAGATTATATATGCAGCTCATTTGCAAACATTAGATGTCACAACAGTCACGTCTTGAGTGTTAATTACAAGGATAAACAAAATAATGACAAAAGCCCTTTTATTTCCTGTTAAAGACTTCTCATTCAGGACATTAAAGCCTTTGGGGATCAGGAGTTGATTAATTCTAAGTAACTTTCTCTGGGTCCTTGGCTGTCTGATCACCTATCAAAGCTGCCTTTGTCCTCTTAAAATGATATTGGTCTCTTTCGTGGCTTTTTGACATTCGAAAGTTGCCTTTTGAATGTTGTTCCCTCTGCGGTGTGGGCTGGGTTTTGTCTTCTTGCAGTCCATGGAAGAGGGGCTGAAGGTGGAGGGAAGAGGTAGCTCTTGGGGTAGTTATGTTACGTGAAAACATTGCTAGCAGTGGTGGTGCTCGAAGGAAGCTTCTGCTGGTGGGTGGATGTTTTCTCCTTTTAATTTAGTCTTTGCCGTCTCTCTTCACAGATGATGGGATTAGTTCTGAAAGAGTTGCACAGGTCATGGGCCTTCCCGACAGGTGTCAACACGCAGCACACATCATCAGTGAGCTCATTCTCACGGCACAGGTGGGTTCTGGACCCTCTTGGGAGGAAGGCACTTATGCGGGAGTGTACAAACGGATGCCACCATCTGAAGAACAGCAGCATTAAATTCTCACATTTGAAAATTTTTAGTTTTAACATTTAAATGTTTGGTTGTTCTTAACTTGTTTGGAAATGGTGACCTGGTGGCGTGGAGTCTAGCATGAGGCGGTGACTAGAGGCCCTGCTCAGCAGGGCAGAGGAACACTTAGACAGCAGAGCATTAACAGTGTTCAGGGATGCCTCCTCTTCAGCCTCCATCCTCTGCTCTGGTGGCTGCAGGAGGCCAGAAAGGGAAAGGCAGTGAACGCTGACATACTGTGCTCTAAGACAGACACCAACACGGAGTAAGGCCCAAGAGCAAGAAGTGCAGAGATGGGGGAAAGAGTAGGACAGACCCATGGAAGAGGTTGTATATTCCCTTTGTATTATGAGAAGTAAAGATGTTAAGGCATTCTGGACCAGTTTAATAGTCCACTTCAGTTGTGAGATGTCATGACAGCCTCTGAGTGCCCATGGCCTTTGCTTTTGGAGAAATCAGTTACCCAAAATAGGTATGTCCTTTAAGCGTCTGTTGAACTTAAAACCTCACTTTGGAAGTTTTGCAAAATGGGCCTTTCAGCTGAGTAATTCCAGCAGTTCTTTAAAGAATACACTTGAAAGGCTTAGGAAGCAGCTTCTGTGTGTATCAGTGCCAAGATCTATTGGTTGCTCTAAGGAAAGCCCCCATTACCAGCTAAAAGTCCTTTAGTAGCTGATGCTTGTTTGTAGGTTTATTTCAGCAAATATAAAGGCATGCATTTAAAAACATAAATATCTTCCTGAGTCAGGAAGGCAGCTGTAACCTTTGTCACTTGGCATTTCTTTAAAGTGCTTCAAAATCTTGAATGTGAAACTGAAGTCCAAGAGTATCTTAATTTAGTGCCATCGATTATAATGCTGTTTAACTTACCTTGCTTCATTTTGTTTTTAATGTGCATCGGGGCCGACAAAAAACCACTGACACACATCTTTTGCCTTCCAAGGAACGAGATGGCTTTGGCAGCTTGGCCGTCACCCGAGGAAGAGGTCGTGGCCGTGGAGACTGGAGCGTTGGAACACCCGGGGGCATGCAGGAAATAACCTACACGGTGCCAGCCGATAAGTGTGGCCTTGTTATAGGCAAAGGTAGGTCTGGTGACACTAAATACCAGAGCTTGCAATCGTTCTCTCTCAGGATGGTCGCATTCTTGCTGCCTGACAGTGAGGCTTTGGAGTTTTCTGTAATTGCAGGTATTTAGTGGCTGGTGAATGCAGCATAGGAATAAGTTGTAAGCGCTTGTGGTTGTTTTCTTTGTGGTGCTCTCGCTCATAATTGTACTCTCCAGGTCCTTGTTCGCAATCACAGAGAGGCTCTTCATGCAGAGCTGTCAAGTAAGCTTGTTATAACAAGCAGCTGGTTGAGAAAAGGCAGGTTCATTTGTGGATTCTTTTTATAGAGAATTCATTTAAAGGACAGTTGATCAGGGACAAGCAGCAGAGTCATTTGTCGTGCTGGATTTCTGTGAGTGCCATGGCATAAAATGGAATGTCTCTGAGGGCGGTAATAACAGTAGCTGCTTCCAGCCACATACCTGAAGCATTGATGAATAAAGAGAAGTGGCAGGATCTGCCTGTCTCCGAGCCTACCACAGAGCAGGCTGGAGACTTTGTCTCACTGAGACAGCCGTGTTCAGTGCCGTGGAGGCCCCTTGGCTGCCTTAGCCGGTGAATCTCTCCATGCTAAGGAGATGGACAAGGAGTCATCTGGTCGCCTTCTCAAGAACGAGTACAACTCCAAGACAGTTATGAAACCAGAGCATCCACAGCAGTCCTGGTTTGTCCTAGAGCACGAGCCACACGGCGGGTAATGGCAGTAGTGAGGTTAGGGCCAGGAGCAGAAGAGTGCTCTCGCTCTGAATTGTTGCGATGCTTCTGAGTTAATACGCTAAGGAGTCATTGATTTTTTTCTATCTGCTTATCTCAGAAAGAATGACATGCCTTAACTAGTATTTGAGTAATGACAGTTGCCTTTCAGCTTCAGCAGAGGTGAGGTGAACAGAACAGGAATTAGGTTTGCCTCAACAGTGAGAGTCAGACTTGAGGGCGTTGTGCCGTGTTTCGTGGCCTTACTGGATGTCAAGGGACACAGGCATGGCAGCAGCGGGTCTGCAGTCATTTTCAGATGATGCTCTTTGCCATAACCCTCTTGACAAACCTGAAAACTTTTTTCAGTGTGAAAACCCACCTGCTCTCCCCATTATGCAGAAATTGCTCAGCAATTGTGCTTGATCTCACTGAACAGTCCAGTTGGGCAAAAGATCAAGCAAAGCACATTTTAAGCCCTCAAGTGAGAGTTGCATGTATGGAAAAATCAAATTATAATGAAACTTTATTGCCGTATCCATTAGTCATCCTTAACAAAGGATCAGAAAAGGTCACTTGTTGTTCAGCAGCGCACTGAAGTGGAGCATTTGTGACTGCGGAGCGCACTGTGTGCTGAAAGGATAAATACAGGTAGCAGAGCTGGATGTCCTCGCATTCAAGTGCAAGGCCTGGCACAGCTCGCCATGGGGGTGAAGGGTAGCGTTTTACCTTTGTTTCCACAACAGCAAAATAGGGATTCTTACCCAGCCAGATCAGAAGCTTTCTGGAGTGACTAATTACTAGTTGTATGGTGATTTGAGTGCTTGTAGCTTTGTAATACCACCTTGTAATCGGTGTTCTTACAGCGCCTGTGCTCTTAGTCTATGGCAGCCTTCATTTCTGTCCAGTGAAAGATGGGTGTTGCGTTGGCTTTGGGGGCCTGGACCGGGATGGATGTACCCAGCATTCCGTATGT
>NW_010404321.1:0-10039 GCF_000710305.1 Buceros rhinoceros silvestris | reverse complement strand
CTTTGCCTTTGGGGGCCTGGACCGGGATGGATGTACCACGCATTCCGTATGTTGATGCAAGACCTGATTCTTCTTATTTCTTCTCCAACTGCCTGTGAGGCAGTGTAGGGGAGAGGGGATGTCAGTGGGGTTTTCTTAACTAAAACCTTGGTTCCCCCTTTCAGTTTCTGAGCAGTTTCTAGCTTTTTTTTCTTGGGTTTTTGGTTGGTGTTTTTTTTTTTCCCCCCTGTGATACAGGACTTGGCTGTTCACCTTCTCTGTGAAATCTGGCCAAGTCCTCTGGGTACACGTGGGTCGATCACTGAGGTTAGCACCCAGCACAGGGTATTTTGGGCCATCGGGTGTAGTATATGTGATGTGACCAGGTAACTGCTGCTGTGCTTCCAGCTCCATGTCAGCACTTGAACACGGTAAAAGAGGGAGATGAGGAAGTTTCTCAGCTCGATTTCTGCACCTTATGTGGCAGAAGGTCTAGGGCCCTTTTCTCGTGGGGCATCAAGTCTCAGCTTGGGAGCGTGAGCATTTGTGAGCTGATAAGTAGAGCTCGGCTCCCTGCGAATTCTGTGTGTAGCTTTTTCCTCTAGAGGGTGGGTAGGTGCAGCTTTTCTTTTCTGAAAGGCTGGAGGAAGGGTGGTGATGAGCTCCATACACATGTCAAGCGCTTTCTCTGTTTGGTGGTGCTTGGAAACAAACCGCGCCTCTCTGGGCCCCCGCTGGATTTCCATGATAAATACAGCAATATTGACAGATACGGCGGCCGGCCTGGCTCTTGTCAGCTCTGCCTTTTAGCAGCTTTGATTAATTGCTTTATGATTTCACGTCCAGCTGGGGGGCCACTCTTGGATCACTTCTGCCCCCCATCAGGTAGAAGAATGGAGCAGGCTGCTGAATGCCTCTATAGACAGCCACCATGTGCCGAGCGGGTCCCCTCATTACAAGGGACGATGAACTCCTTCCAGCACCTTGCAGCATCGTGGAGGCTGCATCATTTCATTTGTGTGCTCTGGAGGCTGAAGTGGGATGGCTAGAAGGGGAGGGAGCTCTTGGGCATGTACCAGACTGGAGGGTAAGGAGGAGAAGGGCACCAAGTCCTGGTGCAGAGGTAGGAGCTCGCAGCCTCTGACCAAACCTGGAGAGCTGACGAACCTGATCCAGTAGTAAACATGGTCTAGGAGAGAGCTGATGTGGAAACAAAACAACCTCAGCAACTACTGACATAGTGCTGAATGCTGAGTGGGGAGGTGATTTGAAATCTGTGTTCTCCTCACTTGTTTGCTGAGGCTGCTTCAAGTTTTAATCCCCTTTTGGGAAGAGAAACCCAGTCTGCTGTGCGAGTAGCAAGCTATGGTTATGTCTCTGTCGCCCGGTGAAGTTCTCTCGCCCCTGCGTGATCCAGAGTGTGTTGGCTGAAAGGGTCTGATGTTTTTAAGCAGATGAAGTGTTTGCTCATTCAGATCTCACCTCGGTATGTAAGTACCAGGGCTTTAGACAAGTCTGCAACAGATAAAAGCATGACGTAAAAAAAAAAAACTTCTTGATTTTCAGACTTTATCTTGCTGCTTTCCCATGCTTGACTGAAAATAAGTGATTTGGCTTTTGGCTGCACAGTACAATCCCTGTTGTCTGCCCAGGGATGTGACACGATTATCTTTTGTCAAATGCATCTTCAAAAATGCATTTAGAAAGAGTTAATTGCCCTTTGGCAACTTTTCCTCCTCCCTTCCCCCAGAAGGCTTTAAGATGCTAAAAAGGTCACGAGTCCATGACAATGAAATGAACAAGTGTCTGCAAACATCCACAGTTTGTTTTGAGGTTGTGCTGGATGTATAGAGATGGAAATGGGAGCAAAATTGAGGAGATTACTTTTGGACGCTAATGAAAGCCAAACACAACTCTAGGAGTTTCCTTTGCTCCCTTTCTCCTGTTTGCTGTATGTTCTTTTGGCTGGTGATTTTGGGTTTGCGAATTAGAAGTTGTAAAACTCCTTCCTTCCCTGCACCCCTTAATTTCTCCAGTTGAGTGGAGCTGGTCTGTAAGTCGTGTGAGCTTCCAAAAGAAGAATTGAACCATTGTAACATTGGCCGAGGCTTTTGTTAAGCAAATTTCATTAAGAAACCAGGGACCTAGCAGGTCTTCAGGAAACCAGATCTGCTTTGCCTGGCCCTGCCACGTCAGGCCTGAAGCACTCAGGTGTATCAGCACTCACTCTGGTGTATCCAGATGGAAACTAGCCAGATGTGTCCCCAGCATGCACAGCTGCCTCTGACACAGCGGCCGCGCGCTGGGGTCCTGCGCTGCTGCGGATGTGCGGAGGGATGCGTTAGCCACGGTGTGAACAGAAGCGTGGTAAGCAGAGGCTTCTCCAAGGGAATAAGCTATTGAACAGGACTTGACTGTCAGAAAGCTTCAGCTTTACTTTTAAGCTGCAAGTGTGTGGCTGGTGGCTTTTTGCCTTAGTAGAATGAAATGTCTAATGATGGAAAAAGCCTCATGGAAGAAAGAAAAAGCACATTTCAGTTGCAGGTAACTTTTTTCTGAACAGCTGAGCAAACCCACTAGAAATCAGTCAGCAGTTTTGGCATCTGCTTTGTCAAAATGTGTCTCAGCCACACTGTGTTCTGATGGGAGCCCAACAATGTGCATCCAAGGGGGCTGCGGGTACGTTTAAAACAGCACCATCCGTGACCCTGTTACACTTTTATTGAAAAAGATGCTGAATATCCCTCTTTATGTCTTGATTTTCTTTTCTTCAGGTGGCGAGAACATCAAGAGCATAAATCAGCAATCGGGAGCCCATGTGGAGCTCCAGAGAAACCCACCTCCGAACACAGACCCCGGGGTACGAATATTCACAATTAGAGGAGTTCCCCAGCAAATTGAGCTTGCGAGACATCTCATAGATGAGAAAGTTGGTGTAAGTTCTATCTCTGTTGATCTCGGTCTGTCTTTCAGACGTGGTGTTTTCACTCGGGTACATGTAGGCCTGGACTTACAGGATGGCACAGAATACATGTGCTTATGTTACTCGGCTTCAAAACCATTTGCCTGTTAGCAGCTGCCTTAAACTTTGGCCCTCCAGCCAATTTTGTCAGATCCCAGAAGGATCTGTTTGCTGACGTTCAAGGGTAGCATGTAGCGGTCCGAGAGGGAAGAACAGCAATAATACGGTATGAGAAGGCTGTCAAAGGAGATTTTTTGAAGGAAGACAATAGTGTCACTCATAGTAGCATCAGAAATGACCAAATCCTGGCATCATCATCCTGAATTAATGCTCATCTCCTTGCTCCAGTAAATCCGGGATGACTTATCTTCCACTTAATGCAGTGCTGTGGAATTGAAGCTTAATAATGTCAGGCTGGAGTAATACTGATGAGGGGGACTTGGGTAAAAGAAAGTACGGAAAATACTGAACTGGGCACGGTAGAGCTGAAAAGCAACCTTCATGCTGAATTCCCTGAGAGGAGAAGGCTGGATACTGACCGCAGGGTCTGAGCTATTCAGAGGAAAACTTCCAGCTGTGCCGTACTCCTGTCAGTTCCTTTGTGGGCTGGCCAGAGCTGCTTTTGAAACTGGGCTCCTGGAGTGTGCTGACAGTCCTGAGAACTTTGTCCTTGAAGAATCAGTCACTTCTTCCAAGTGCTGAGATTTAGTGGAATGTGTCCCAGGCTGTCTTCTCCCCTTCCTTACTGCTCATACTATCTGCCTCGACCCTGTGCACAGAGCTGGCATTAAGTATTTGTGGATTCTGTGGCAGGGTACCAGCATGGGTGGACCTGGAGGATTCGGTCAAAGTCCATTCAGCCAAGCACCTGCTACACCTCATCAAAAGTAAGCTTCTCCATCTCATCCAGGATGGGCTGCAGGGAATGGCTGGGAGCTCTAAAAGCATTGGGAGGAGGGTGGAGGGCCCTGAAGGGGGTGGAGCCTTTTAAAGAGTGAGCAGTTAGAAACATCCTTTAAGCTTGACCACAGGAAGGATTTTAGCTATTAACTTATGAACAAGGTAGGTATTGGCATCTCCCGAATTCCTGTCTCTAGAGCAATGAGAGCATGGAAAGATGCCTGAGCTGTGTACAGCACACGGAGCGCAGTCCAGAATGACAGGTCTTTATCTTGGCATCATGAACAGACCAACAGCAAGACCAGTATCAAGCAGTCACACCCACACAGTGTTTCCTTTTGTTCCCATGTTCACCCCTTTGCTCAGCAGTTGCTCACCATACGTAACAATTCCGCTTCTGTAGACAACTTCCTGTATACGGCCTGTCCAGTGTGTCATTGTCCTTTCAGCGTGACTTTCTGTCCTCTGCAGCGGTCCTCAGGCCTTCATGACGCAGGGTTGGGGCAGCACCTACCAGACGTGGCAGCAGCCTGGACAGCAAGTCCCAAGTAAGTGTCTGGGCCCTGGGTTAGAGAAGGGTTGTTGTTCTCTTTGCAGTTGCTGCTTCGTGCCTGCAAAACACAGATTCACCCGTGGGAGCGCTTGTGTGGAAGCAGCAGAATACGTTCCTGAGCAGCGGAGGTGTGTGGAGGCACGCAGTGGTGTTTGAGCTCAGCGTAAGCTGAGGTCCCCTGAAGACTGTAGTGCTTTCTGTGTGCTTAACTGCTTACTGCCTGTTTCTGCTCTCTCTGTGTAGAAGCTTGGTCCTTTGTTTCAGTTCCTCTCTAACAAAAACATTTCTGCCTTAGACTCTCTCCTGCCAGGGTTCTCCAGGCCAGCACTTGCCAGCTCCCCTAACAGGCGCACTGTGTCTGGTGGTGAGCCCTCCTGTCTCTTTGTTCTTGCTCGTTTTCTTTTAAGTGTCCCTTACCAGCTCTTCTCACTGCTCTCCCCGAGTCTGGCGAAGGAGATGCAGAAAGTGGAAGAAAGGATAGGCAGGACTGCTCTCCCGGTTCATCCCCACGGGCTGTAGCAGTGTCCCCATGTCTGCTTTGGGGAGTTGATGAGAACTGCTCAGCCTCCGCAGTACTAAATGCTCCGAATGAGGCCAGCGGGATAATCAGCTTTCAAATAAATAAAAACCCCTCCTGTATGTACCTGTCCTCAGTCATGAGTTCAGAACCGGAAGCCACATCACCCCTGCTGCTGGGCCTTCCGCTTCAAGCCACCAGCACTGAGTCAGGCTGGCTGTTACCTGTCGCAGTTCAAAGTGTCATTCCTTCCTAAAATCCTCTTTAGTCCAAATTCAGAAGTTTGGAACGGGAACCCCCCCTCTTCAGAACAACTGAAGTAGTAAATGTTAGTGGTGACCCTGGTAACTGCATCATCCTGGGTCTTCCCCAGCCAGAGTAATGATTTCCCCTGATCAGAACAGATTCACACTCGGGGGATCTCAGAGCCCACGTGAGGGGCAGTAATGTCGAGCAGAGGCTTTTCTATAGCAATTTTTCAGAAAATACAAGTTGTTTTTAATGGCCTGGTCTTGTGAAAACTAAAGCTAAGCACCAAAAAGTGTGTCTGTGGGGTGATTTTCAAGGGGTTTAATGGCAGGTGCGTTTTGGTGCTAAGGCTGACTTAGCAGTGAATATTAACTTCGACATAAATTCCCCCTGTTCGAGGTGCCTGAGGTGGAGGGACTGTTGGAGGAGCTATGCCTGCGCTTGTGATTCCCTGTAACACTAATCCCATTGTACTGTTTATGAAGTTGTGCATATATGAGATTTGGAAATCCTCAGTGCAGCCTCGTGAACTTAGCCCACTCCAAAACGTGTGCCACAGCGGGACACAGGACCCCTGTGTGGGGAGGGTAAACTCTCAAAAACTGCCTCTGGAAGAGTCCCGCTCCTCAGCAATTACAGTCTAAAAATCATGACTTTTCCTTTGAGCTCCAGGGACTTGCAGAAGGTCAATAGCTGTTCTGTTTTCAGAGCAGCAAGATGCAGTGGTGGGTTTGAAAGGCTGGGGAGTGGAATAGTTCGGTACTGGAGAGGAGTGTTTTCCCATTACTTGTTTTACAGGAAAAATACTTACTCCAACTGTTTCCTGTGCACCCCCAAGAGCACTGGACTTCCCTGAGCTTTGGGCAGCAGAGCAGTCAGTGCAACAGGGACAGCTCTGCAAAAGATCTAGCTTTTGTCTTCCCATGAAGTGTTCCGTTGGAATAAACACTCGTGGAAGGTGCATTGCTGTTTGCCTTGCAAGGTGTCTTTAGAAACTCGCCTTAGTAATTCACATTCTTTCTCACCTCCCTGAAACATCTGCTTATCCTGCCCACCGGCCACTGGGAAATGAAGAATCTCCCTTCCTCCAACACACAGTCGTGTCTCAAGCTGACACCTCCTGGCTCCGGAGCCTGGTATAAGCAGCACAGACCCTTTGAATCCCTCGATTACTGCTAGTGCAGCTCGTTCCCTGGTGACAACTGCTTTGAGATGAGTTTGTCGGGTTTCTGGCGGCTCCCAAGACCAGTGAAGCATCCTGCCTTGCCACTGTCCTTCCTCTCTGTGTGATTAGTGCCACAGTGCCGTGTTTTGGGGGCAGGTGTTTTATTTCTGCTGTTGCACCTGATGGAAAATGCTGGCGCTCTCATTTCCTGTGCCCGGGATCCTCCGCGCCCATAAGATCCTCCGCGTTCCCGTTGGCAGCCAGACTTACTGAAGGCAGTCTTGGTGAGGAGAGGGGACAGGCAAGAGAACGCCGTGCTTTAAGCAGCCTTCACCGTTGTCTTCTGCTGCAGATCCCAGGGGTACCCAGTCAGGCCAGGTGGAGGTCACCAAGGCATGGGAGGGTTATTACAAGAAACTAGGTGAATAGCTGCTTTTGCAGGTTACCTGATTTTGTGGTTTAATTTGGAAACGGTCTCACGAAGGGGCCCTTCCCTGAGTGCTGCAGCCTGTTTGTTCCCAGCCCCGCTCGCCCTGTCAAAGAGCCGGCAGAGTTGTTCTCCGAGCAGCAGACTCGAGAGTGCCCTCCTTGTGGGAGGAGTGGCAGACCCCCACCCCCTACACATGTATTTAGATTTTAATTACTTCCCCCATCTTAAATAAATTAACTGGCTGGGGAAACATTTTGCTGTGAAATGCATTTAGCTGCGTGTCCTTTCAGCCCGCTGCTGACTGTAATTCTCCGAGAAGAAAAGGCATTGAAGGAGGCCCTTTGTTGGCATTAGCAGGTGGACAGTTGAGGCAGCCTTGACCTCTGCCAGAAAAGGTCCTGACTTGCAGCGTTGGTCAAGTCTTTTAACCCGCTTTTATGCCCGAGGACAGGCCGCTGCTGCCCTGTTCCCTCCACCCTCTTCGCACTCGCAGTGTATTATTTTCCCCCTCTTCCCCCCACTTCAAAGCCCCCCTTTGCCGTGTCGCAGGGCCGGGCCGTACATGGAGCGCAGGCGGTGGGACGGGCTGGGAAGAGCTCTGCTCCACGCGTGTCTCCTGTCCTCGCCTGCGTCCCTCTCTGTGGCGGCTCGTGCTCGGCGCTCGCGCTCTGGCTGTGCGTGCCTCTCTGCAGTTTTCTGGTTGCTGTGTTCTCTGTCCAGGGCTTTTATTTTTTTTGTGGGCTGTGTGTCTCGCTGAGGACTCTTGGCTCTAACTGTGACTAAGGGCAGTGCGGGCATCCTGCCCCTGCACCCGGCTGGCTGGACTCACCCCTACAGCAGCACTTAGACGTACTGGATTGGAGGTGTCGTAGTGCTTCAGAGAGAGGAGTCTGTGAGGTGAAGACCATGGTTTTGGCGTCTGCGAGGTTTCTCTCAGTGCAGGCATCGGCACCGCTTATCTTAGCGCAGTGTGGGAGTCTGGAGACCACCGAGCCGGTCGTGGCTGTCAGGAGGGTGTTGTGGAAGCACCTGCGAGTGATGCGTGGGGTGGTGGAGCTGGCTGTGCTTTGTGCAGGGCTCTGGCTCCCTTTGGTCGTGAGGACTCTGCAGCCAGGAGCAGTTTGGCTGCCCCAGAGCCGTGTGCTGGGGCAGATGCTACACTGGAGGTTCATCTGTGGGCATGTACCACTGGGGCTCCTTCTGATGTGCTCTGCTGGTGAGAGTGGGGGTGAAGGATGCAGACCCCTGAAAACCGAGTGAGGTGACTCAAAACACGGTCATTTCTGTGGCAGCTCCATGGCTGGAGGTCGAGGTGACAGGTTTCTGTTCTGCCAGGCGTTTCAGCCCTCCAGCCCTGTGCTAGATGTGAGTGGGCTGACAGCCCGGGGGTGTGGATGTGCAAACCAAGCAGCTCCCAGTCAATGTGCTTTGGCTTGAGCAGGTCCTAGCAGGGGGGAGACTTGGCTTAACGCCCTTTAACGGGGTGTAGGGGCAGTGAAATTGGGAGCTGGAGCTTTTCTTCAGCTTTCCCTGAACTGAAGGTGACCAACAGTGTAGAAAGGAGGAAGCTGATGTGTGAAATCTGGGCAGCTGAGGGAGACCAGGGCCTGTCTGGTGGAAAGGCAGATGTCACTGGCTGGAAACTGTCACGTGTTCCATACTGATGTGCCCCTTGTTGTCATCTTTGCACAGGCCAACAGAGCCAGCAGCAGAACAGCCATCCTGATTACAGCAAAGCATGGGAGGAGTATTTCAAAAAACAGAGTGAGTGAAACAGGGTTATTGGAGGAGAATCGCCTCCTGGTGCAAAGAGTTAACTCTAATCTGATGACTGGTGTCTCCATCCCCTGCCATTAGCTTCCTGTCCTCTGCCAAACCCCTTTGCTCCTCTCCTCTCGGTGATGGTGCATGGAGTTCTCCCACTGACAGCTCTCGGTCGTGCTGTCGCACCTCGGGAGAGGTGCTGCCGGTGAGCCACGGTCCGCAGTCGACCTCGTGTCCACGCTTGCAGTTGGCCTGCCTGGGGGAAACATAGCACCCGGCAAGAGCTGGTGCTAACGAAAGCGGGAAGCTGAAGCAGGGTTGTTGAGGGGTAGGAGAGCTCCACGCACGAGGGAAAACACAGGCCTGGCTTTCTCCACTCCGTTAAGAAGCGCATGATGCCGACTTCTGGATTTGCTTTTGCAACTGTGCTGCTGAAGCCTTTGGGCTGAGGGTGAAGCGTGCGGGCTGGCAGTGTCCCTGCTGCCACGGACGATGTCTTCATGCTTTCTGGCTGCTGTCGGCTTGTCACTTGTGCGCCAGCTCGAGGCCTGTCCTGTCATATCCAAACAGCAGAGCCGGTGTCGCTCCCACAGAGGGGGCAGCAGTTGGAAGGGGGCTGGCTCTTCTTTGGCCTTTACAAAAGGAGATCCTGAACGCGGGTCGGTCGTACTGAATTGCTCATCCCTCTCTTTTCCCTTCTCCTGCAGGTCATGCTGCCAGTGCTGCTTCTCAGGCAAGCTCCCAGCCGGACTACACGATGGCCTGGGCAGAGTACTACCGACAGCAGGCCGCCTACTACGGGCAGACACTAGGGCAGGCTCAGGCCCACAGCCAGGTCTGTATTCGTGTTCCCTGAACCCCGCTGCGCTGTCCCCTGGGGAGTCGGGCCTTGCCCTGCCGCGGGGCCGCTCTTTTGGGTTCACAAGGTGAAGCACAGTGATTTTGTGGCTGAGGAAGTGATCACAGAAGTGTTGTCTCCACATCAGAGGCTTTCTTTCCCTGTACGGGGTGAGGGGTTTTCTGGGGAGGACAGGGAGGTTGTTTGTTTCTCCTGAAGGCTTTTTCTTAGAATTTCCCCAGGCTGTTTGGGGAATTAAAGTAAAAGGAATGATGGAGCCAACTTAGTGCGGTAGCACAGCACTGGCGCGTTGAGCAGCCCGGGACCGCGTGTGCGGACTTTGCTTTTTCTCTTGAAAGCTTTGTGCTAGGGCAGGAGCTGTGCGCTTGCCTGGGGAGGGAGCACCCTGTCCCCAAAGGGAGCAGAAAACTTGGAAACTGATTTGGATTAACTAGCTGCCGAGTAAAATCTCCCCTCCCCTGGCACTCGGACCACCGGAGGGTTGTGTGGGGTTTGTCCTGATTGTACGCGCAGGGCTTTCCTGAGCGCTGGCTTTGCAGAGCAGACGCCCGAGTATTTGGCAAAATAGCGCAAGGCTCACGTACCCCTTGGCGGGGCCAGGCTCTGGCTCCGGGGAGCGAAGGCTGGTCTGGACGCAGGCGGCGCGGGGAGCCAGCACTGT